>NC_045996.1:10467633-10685133 GCF_010909765.2 Amblyraja radiata
AAATTCTATAAACAGCTAGTAATGGTTCAGATGACTTGGCACAAGTTGGCCAGTAAATTAGTAGATGTTGTTAAATTTAAGTCTACTTTCTACTTTAAAACGCGATACTTTCTAGCCTGACAAAATCCTATTGATTCAGTTCCTGGTCAAACAATGGAAGCGAAAACTAAACTTCAATCTATTATTGACGACTAATTCTTAGTGTAGTTCACATTCAACCGGAGAGATTATGGTGACTAGCATTTAAACAGTAGTGTGGTAGATATATTTAGTGCAGCATCTGCAATGTACTAATCCCACCCAAGTAGATGAATTCTGCCAGTCCCACTTTTTCTGCAGCAATGATCATATCTGATGATTAGTTTAAGAAGGAACTGCAGATGCTGGAAAAATCTTAGACAAAAATGCGGGAGAAACTCAGCGGGTGAGGCAGCATCTATGGAGAGAAGGAATGGGGATGTTTCGGGTAGAGACCCTTCCTCAGACTGATGATTAGCTATAATATACAACGGAATTTTAGAAACTGTACACAGCCTGTTTTTGTTAAGTCTAGCATGATACACAACTGTGCCATGTCGTGAACTTCAAAGCACTGTTACATTGGGCTGGCAATTTCAAAAAGCATTCAAACAAAATGTGAAACAACAAATGCCAGAGATGGCTGTGCACACAGAAAATAAAATATAAGCAGATCAAGAGGGCAACAGGACAAAAAAGATGTCCGAGGATATTTCCCCATGGCAGTGCAAGGTCAGATTATGAGGAGGTAGAACATTGGTGGCCCTTCAAATCCATTGTGGCAAGATGTGCCTGACATGCAGCATTGGGAAACAGTTACAGTACTGAAAATGTGCATAAGTATTGTCACCTGTTCACCACTTCCAGAAATCTTTCTTTCACAAGGAATATACTCAAACGTTACATCAGACCAATTTCGTCCACCTAGCCCCCATAATCATGCAAGATAAAGGAGTGGAGTTCTTCCAAATTACAGAAACTAGCAATCATAACCAAAAGATGTTCCAATGGATTTTTCTGGGCTCCACATTTTAAGCCGGGATCATAAGGAACATGTACAAGGAATAAATCCAGTTTGCCATCATTTGGGTAACTTTTTTCAACCCATTTTTTGTGTTCGCATTTAGGATTCGTCCATCACTGAGGTAACGGTGTTAAAACAGACCGTTGTAAACCGCGTGACCCTCAAACGCTAAACCAACACCTGGCGCTGTGGTACAAATTGAACCGAATTCTGAGTTACATACATACGTGCTGGACCACTAGAAATAGAAGCACATACAGGGACATCATAACCTCAACCCAACTATTGGTTAGCAAAATGGTTGTCCATGGTCCAAGTCTCTGCACTAAACTACAATTCCTCAAATATCCCAGCTCTATGGATCTTGTACCCATGTGAAAAGTTTGTAAATCTGAAATCCACATTCAGAGAGCAGTGTCCAATTCATCAGCAGAGATACCACAAGTGACCTGCTGGTTCCTACAGAAGATGGAGTGGATAAAAGACTCGCAGCATTATTCACACTGGCCGACCACAGGGCCCAACTTGGTTCATTAATACATAATGACACCGAATAGTCCCAAGGATCACCTAGACTACTGTGTTTGGGAATCTATGCCATGATCGGTTCGTTCAGAACGTGGAAACAGGACCCGTACTAGTTCTCGGCTGGGGAACTGTAAATAACCAGTGCTGGGACCACAAAAAGGAAATCACTGCAGATCCTCACACTTGGAATTACAGTAAAATGACTCATCTTAGTCAAGTTACCCCAATGGAGAGTTCTTCGGGGAGCGACAGGCCTGAATAACAACTATGAAAACTTTATAACCGTTTTAACTTAAAGTGTACCCATAAGTAGCTACTTTGCAAAAAGCAAGATATCCTCTCAGCCATTTTAGCTTTAGTGTAAGATTCTGGAACATTCAAAAAAATGTCAATGACAATTGCTAAGTGCTGTACAAAAGTAACAGCTGCACAAGGAGAAGGATACTCTTGCGAGAAGGTTTTTGTGCAATGTGCTCCATATACGATCATGTTAAAGACCCAAGCCTGTATGCTAGTATAAAATTAACTCTCTACAAGGGAATGCACTTTATACTATAAAGATATCGTCCCTGCCCGACTAGTTTACGCACAGCAAACATGAACAATGGGGACCCCAGTCTTCAGAAATCAAGAGTTTAACTTGCAAAATGATCCCATTCCTACAGACCCTCAATAACCTGTTGACTTAGGGCCCACTTGGTCACATTTAAAACATTCTTATGATTTACTTTTGCACATTAAATAATCGGCAACTAATAATCTAGATGGGATGTGGCGGGACGGAGTGGTGTGTTTTTACTATTGGTATCTCCATAAATACAAAATTCTGCAGGAGTTTAACTTTGGGGGTGCATTCTTCACATAGATCATTCCACTTTCACTCTGGGTTGACTCCACAGCTCTCAGTTACATCCCACAATCACCTTATTGTGCAAATGCTAATATTGCAACCAGGTTAACAGCTGTGCAGCTTGCAGTTCTAACCGCTCCTAGGGCTACACCCCTCCGATTACATTCTTCCTGCTGGAAAGACAGTAACCTTGATGAGGGCAGAATAAGGAGAAAGAGAAGTGAACTTGGCCTTTGTTCAGTCACAAAAGCAGCAGAGCAAGACTTTCTCGAACAGCTTTAAAAGGCCGTGTGTAAACATAAGAGTCAAATCTAACATTAGCACAGGGTGCAGCCCTTGCTGTTATGTTCCAGAAGCTTGCCTCAGGCGAGCCCAATCCGAGTCACAGCTCATCTATCCCAAAACAAAGCTCAACCTTTCTGGCCAGTCTTCCATTAAGGCATGGAGAAATCTTCGGCACAGGCGTGCAAGTGAAAGAGAAGAGCCAGCAACATTAGTTACAGTCAGAGCTACTCAATTAAGGAACCCTTCTCACTACTGTGCGGAGTCCAGGTACAAGTAACCTCCATTTGCATTTGCTTCATTGGCAGAATGAATATCTACGGAAGATATAAATATTTTGGGCTCTTTGACTGCATGTTCTCCTGTGGTAGAGTCACTGGAGGAGGCCGAATCCAGGTCCATTTGCCCCAGCTCCCCTCTATTCAGGGCTGGACCCGGCTCCAATATTTGGTCTGGCAGAAGTCTATGCAAGTTTTTACCGTCCGCATCGGTCATATCCGTGTAGACACATGGGGTGAGGGGAGATTCATCGACAGAGGCAACGGAAGCCTTCTGGAAACACTGGATCGACTTGCTGGCACTGTCAAACAATGTTTGCGGGACGTTCTCCGAATCTTCTCGTTTTGATTTCCATGTCCATGGTTTTATTCCAGCCTCCTGCACTTTCTTGGCCAGTTTCTGTAGGATATTCTGGCCCTTTGTTGATCTGATAACCTGCAGTTTCCCTTGTACTGCTGACCTAGAATCGGTTTGACCTTTCCCTAGAGTCGCTATAGAACTGTTATTGCTTGTTGACTTTGACCAAAAGAGAGCCTCTTGTGCTGGCTTTTCAAGTTGACCTCCATTGAATGGCAACAGGTCTGATGTTAGTTTGAATTTCTGGCTCAATGCGTTCACATGTTCTTTTTCATCCTTCACAGTCGTAAGGTTTCTTGATGCTACATCTAATACTCTTGACAATGTATCATGGACTTGGCCTGATTTTTTACTTTGCCTCTGTAGTATCTTGCTCAATTGAGATGATGGTGAAGCATGCAAATAATCTTCTGTAACAAAAATAGGGAAAGAAATGTCAATGCATTCTAAAAACACAAGTTACTATTTAGAAATAGCTGTAAAATAAAAGATTATATTTTATTATCATGTTGATTCAACACATAATGAGTTTGAATAAAAGTCAAAATTCATATTACAAATCAGTCACAGATGACCAGTTCAAAAAATATAGTGATCGCAATACAAACAGGACACTAATTTACAAACAGTGGTCAGTTCCACTGAAGTACTCAGATACAACAGCATTAGGAATCTTCAAGGCAAGGTCAACACCAAACGATGTCAATTTTAATCTCTCTGCTGCTCATAGAGTCAGTCATCATTTAGTTTAGTTTAGAGATACAGCACTGAAACAGGCCCTTCAGCCAACCGAGTCCGCACCAACCTGCAATCCCCGTACATTAACACTACCCTACTCACACACACACACGGGACAATTTTACATTTATACCAAACCAATTAACCTACAAACCTGTACATCTTTGGTAAGAATAAATGGGTCTATCAGATTGTGAGTGACCTCTGGTTTCTTGAAAGCTATAATCTAATGCTAGGCTACAACAGTCAATACTGTAACCAGGGAGTGCAAAAATGATTGAGTAATTTCCTTTGAGTGGCACTGCTGTAAACTATTGCGGGTGACTGTATACATGTAATTTATACAGAACTGTCTGACATTCAATGCATTTTTCTAATGTTTTTCTAATGTTTCTTATGTTAACATAATATTTTCTTATGGTCATGTTTGTTTACATTATTTTTTTAAATGGATCATCTACCGAGTAACTGGTAATGTGAAAATAATTTCACACAAACAACCATGTTCAAACAGGTAACCTATTTTAGTGTAGAAAGGAACTGCAGATAGAGGTATATACCAATGGTAGACACAAAGTGCTGGAATAACTCAGCGGGTCAGACAACATCTCAAGAGAAAAAGGATGGGTGATGAGTTGGGTCGGGACCTTTCCTCAGAATGAAGATGGGTCCCGACCAAAAACGTCACCCATCCTTTTTCTGCAGAGATGCTGCCTGACCTGCTGAGTTACTCTAGCACTTTGTGTCTTTCTAACCTATTTTAATGTTCTTTGTGGAGAGGTACATACTAAAGACTCTCATGCATTATTCCCAATCGTACAACATTGGTATTTTGTAGGTTCACATGCTTGATCAATGGCGTTTTATAATTAATGTCTTATTATTATTATTAATGTTTAGCGTTTTCAGAGTCATTTGTAACTGTCACCGTATGTCATGTTGTTACTTGTGGGCGGAGCACCAAGGCAAATTCCTTGTATGTGAATACTTGGCCAATAAACTTACTTACATTGCCTATTAATGTGTAGGAAGGAACTGCAGATTCTGGTTTAAACCGAAGGTAGACACAAAATGCTGGAGTAACTCAGCAGGACAGGCAGCATCTCTGGATAGACCCAAAAGGTCACCCATTCTTTCTATCAAGAGATGCTGCCTGTCCCGCTGAGTTACTCTAGTATTGCCTACTGATTCCTGCTTCAATGACTGTAAAGTAATTTAGTGTGTCTTGCTTCAGTGGCAAGCAATTTTCCAAATGTTGAGTGGATTATTGGCCTGCAGTCCATCACTGACGTCTGGAAGGATCCTTTTGCAGCTAGGTGTTCATGTTTTCCCAGGAAAATGGTCACCACTCTCACCAATTTTGTTGCAATTTACAAATGGACCACATTTCACATTTTCAACATCCTTTAATTTGGAAACAATGCAAAATCTTGACCTACAGTGCTTTCTGAAAGTAGTCAGACCCCTTCACATTTTCCACATTTTGTTACGTTACAGCCGTATTTTTAAATTGATTCAATTCTTCTTTTTAAAATCATCAATCTACACACAATACGCCAGAATGCAGAAATTTCTAAACACCTGTTTTCGCTTCTTCATTCTGGGGTATTGTGTGTAGATTAACGATTAAAAAAAAATAATTTCATCAATTTTGAAAATAAGGCTGTAACGTAACAAAATATGGAAGTAGTGAAGGGGTCTGAGTACTTACTGAATGCACTGTGCTTCTTTAGGAGCTACTGTACCTGAGAACGTTAAAGGCGTCTCCTCTTGGTGGCATACCATAGCATTCCTCGATATTAGTCCCTTTGTGCCAGGTGCTTCTGGATGGTCAATGGGACTGATTCTTCTAAGCTCTTCGCTTTGAGGGGAAACGGCAATTTTCTCAAGGAGAAGATGAAAAGGAGTTCCTATGACAAGTACATTTTATTTAAAAAATTAAATATCATTTTTTAAAACACTAAAAGCCAATGTGAGAAAACGGAGATCAATTCTGGGAGGTCTTAAAGCACATTATAGGAGAGAGTTCTCCCAACGATGCAGTTTTGACAGATGCACAATTTTGCTTTAAGGAGTCTTGAGGTTGAGAAAAGACCTCTTGAGGTTGAACATAGGCCTTTTGTATCAAGTGACATTCATTAATAAAATAGCATGGTCACTTCATGCCATTACACACGATTCCCAGCTCAATGCGGCAGCTGGATACATTTCATGGCCAATTCAATTCTGAAATGACTAGACAATCTTCTCAAGATTGAATCAGCATTCTTGTTACCTGGCATCTTTGTGAACAGAATTCAATCCTACTCCTACACTGGAGAAGGCGATGCCGACCTTATTTTAAGAACAATTTATTTTAACACCTCGGAGTTCCGAGGAATAGAGATAGCTTCATTTGGTTGCAAGGTTTGGCTTAAGGAGCACGAAAATGGGGCGGCACAGTGGTGCAGCTGTAGAGTTACTGCCTTACAGCGCCAGAGACCTGGGTTCAATCCTGACTACAAGTCTGTATGGAGTTTGTACATTCTCCCCGTGACCTGCGTGGGTTTTCTCCGGGATCTCCGGTTTCCTCCCACACTCCAAAGACGTACAGGTTGTAGACTAATTGGCTTGGTACAATTATAAATTGTTCCTAGTGTGTGTAGGATAGCGTTAGTGTGTAGGAATCGCTGGTCAGTGCAGACTCTGTGGGCTAAGTTAAGGTGCAGAATTAAGCCATTTGGCCCTTCAAATCTACTCCGCCATTCAATCATGGCTGATCTATCTATTCCTCTCAACCTATTCTCCTGCCTTCTCCCCATACCCTTACAAATGGAGAATCTGTCACTCTCCACCTTAAAAATATCAATAGACTTGGCTTCCACAGCCGTCTATAGCAATAAATTACACAGATTCACCACCTGTATGCACCGCGTATCAGCTTTATCATTTCAAATAAATAATAGTTGGTTCCCAATCAGCATCAGGAAGATCAAGAATAGTTATGGATTTGTTACATGTTACAGAGGGAGGGATGAAATCAATCTTACCAGCTATTGGCACCAGAGTGGATTCTTCACTGGTCTCCATTGCAGCAGATGACAGCTGAAACCACAAAGTACTAGCATTTCATAATCATATTTTATTAGCCAAGTATGTTTTGCCAAGGAATTTCATTTGCCAGTCATACCAATAAAAAGCACCAGAACACACAAAATATATTAACACAAACATCCACCACAGTGACTCCTCCACATGCCTCACTGTGATGGAAGGCCGAAAAAAAGTTTCCCGCCTTCCATCACTACCAGCATTGATCCCAGGCAAGGGATTGGCTCCGATGGTAAGTCCACGTACCCGCGGCAGGGCTCAAAGTCAGTCCCGAGCAAGGCTTCCAGCTCCATGATGTTAGGCCGCAGAGCGACCAGAGATACGATTCGGAAAACAATCGCATCTCTGGCAAGGTAAGAGATTGAAATAAAGTTTCCCCCGATCCTGTCCCCCACCCCCCACCATAAAACAAACCAGATAACATTAAAACAAACTTTTAAAACACACTAAAAATAACAAAAAGATAAGACTGTTGGCAATGGTACACAAAATTGCTGGGGAAACTCAGCGGGTGCAGCAGCATCTATGGAGCGAAGGAAATAGGCGACGTTTCGGGCCGAAACGTCGCCTATTTCCTTCGCTCCATAGATGCTGCTGCACCCGCTGAGTTTCCCCAGCAATTTTGTGTACCTTCGATATTCCAGCATCTGCAGTTCCCTTTTGAACAGACTGTTGGCAATGCTGCCACCGTGCAGCGCCCCCTGGTGGTATTTAATATAACTATTCTCACACTTTATTGTCATTTCAAGTTAGAGTTCTCCCCATATCCCCACACCTACCTCCCATTACTGAATAACAAAAAACTAGTCAGTAAAAGATATACATCAGAGGGAAATATTTTACTAGACTCAATATTAGTTTATGGATCTATCCAGAAATTCTTCATACTTACAGGTTGTCCTGTTGAAACAGGGGCACCATTATGTTCATAATCCTCACTATTCTTCTCACCACTTTTCTCATTCTTAAGTTTCTTCTCTGCTGTATAACAGACGTGAAATTCACAATTAGTTTTCAAAGAAAGAGTGTATGACCCAAACCAGAGCATAATGTTCTCAAGGTTGATTCTGGAACCGTACGGAGTGAGCTGATCGCAGCCAAAGTATTCATGATTCCAGGAAGTTACTGAACATGAATCTTTAGATGGACACAAAAAGCTGGAGTAACTCAGCGGGTCTGATAGCATCTCTGGAGAAAAGGAATAGGCAACGTTTCTGGTCGAGACTCTTCTTCAGGTCTGAAGAAGCGTCTCAACCCAAAACGACCCTGAGTTACTGCAGCTTTTTGTGTCTATCTTTGATTTAAACCAGCATCTGCAGTTCCCTCCTACACATGAAGAATCTTTACTTTTAAAATGACAACCAATAACAATTTAACATGTACAGGTACACTCATTTGGAACAAGTGAAGCAAGGAGGAGGGTGAGAGACTACTGAGTAGATAGAACTCATTTATGATATCTTTTAAAGTTGATAAGTTTGTGAGAAAAGTAGCATTTTTGAGAAAAGGTGCTGGAACCTTTGATAACTGTAACATTACCTTTCAAAGGAGCACCATAGTATATTCCAGAGGGAAGAGGAGGATGGAATGGAACATCAACACGGATACAAAGGTATGGTTTGAAAGATACAACAGGACTCTGAACCTGGAGTCAAGATGATGGCATTAAGAAATAAAAAAAGTTTGGACAAATGTATGTGGGCTCATTTTGCCACATGTGGAGTCATTCAGTAAACAAATCCATCTCTTATCACTTCACAGCTGAATAAAAAAAAGGGGGTGTTGCATATTTTTGGTATTTTGGATCAAAAAGGTTTTACGCAAGGCTTCTGGTCTGCAACCAACGACTACAAATATTGTAGACACAGTATCACCGAACCTTCGTGGCTATATAGGTTTGGTAATATTAACAATAGCTGTTCCAACCAGTTTGATTTTTAAGCCCTCACAGAAATAATTAAAATGAATACAGGCAGAATACCTGAAAGGACTGATATTATTTTTAATAACGCCTTGTGTTTTTTCATTAGCAGCTTCTTCTCCAAGCAGAGTTTTTGGCTTTGTTGACACAATTTCACAATTTCATTGACGCCCTGTGGGGATGAACAAAAATTTGAATGTGTAGCTTGAGGAACGTACTGATGCACATGCTAAAGGCAGCAACAACAAATTGAAACATTACAAAATGTTATTATTTCCCATAATTTTGCAGTATTTTAATATTCAAATAAATCTGATGTATATTGATGTTTGGCAAGTGGCTGAGCACATGGAACAGACGCAGCCTGCAGCGGCATGGACCGGTGGAGGACATTGAAACATAGCCTGGCCAAGCCAATCATTGCAACTCCAACCAAATGCCGCCACCAGGACAATGGGCCTTTAGGGCCAAACTAAAGAGTAACATTTATTTTTTTTAATTTCAGTTTTGAAGGGTACAAGATGGCACCTAATACAAGGCGACCCTTGTGTACAGACTCAGTGTGGTCTACTATCTTACATTTTTGTACTTAGTATGATGTGTCTAATGTGTAGCAGGATTGTCACTGCATGCAAAAACAATGATTTCCACTGTAATTAGGTACATGTGACAAAAGTACCATTGACCCATTAATGACAAAATCTCTGGACAGCACGTACTGAAGTAGTGCAACAACACATTCTGAAACAATTTACACCATTTATACAAATTTTAGGCAGCTTAGTCATCAGCAATTATTTGTCAGGCATGACAATGTGTGTTTTCTTTCCTCCACTCCTACTGCTCCTCTGACTTAGGAAGTGCTTTCCCTGGGCAGGTCTCCCATTTTACTTTGCTCTGGTATGGCCATTTTTCGTTTGGGAAATACAACTATTATACCTTGGCGTGCATCAGCCAAAGTGCTCCTAATGTTTCACAATTGAGGAAAACGTGATTTAAAACCCAGACCGATTGAGTTGTAAAACTAGCATTCTTTTCAAAATTAAATTAAAAAGGAATTCTAACTTCATTCTTTATTATCCTGTTATACAGTTTGTAAACATCTAATTAAGCAACTAGCTTTTGGCACTGTAAGAATTTCTTCAGAAAGCTAAACTTTGACATTAAGGGAATAAAGGGAATTGGGTTAGGACTGGAAAAAGTTAGAAGATCAGCAATAATGTATTGAACAGTAGAGCAGGCACAAGTGACTAAGTGGCCTACTCCTGGTTCTAATTCATATGTATGTTGTGGGAAAAAAACAACTGATCTTTTATAGAATGACAAGCAGAACTTTGAAGGCTGTATTCCAAGTGAGGTGCCAAGTGTCACTCTATCTTGCATCATTTTTGCCTCCTACCAACCTTTTACTATGGTGTAACATTCCTGGCCATTTTATCTTGTTATCCTATCTCTGCATACAGCAATATCATACTCCCCCTACTTGCAGAGCAATATACTGGTTATGCCAGTAGATACTATTTTGATTTTGGCGAGTTTCTTTAGCAATCTGTATCAAGTGGCTCTGTAGGAGAGGAGCTCCACTTTGCAGCTGGTAGTGAAAAGAAGCTGGTGATTTATGGCACTGAACCTCACCCACCAGAAGCTGTGTACGAAGGAAAATGAGGAGAGAGGGCAGACAGAACTATTTTCCAGTTACTGTATACACCATGGGAGGAGGAATGGTCAACATTTTCACCCTTTCTGCTGCACGGAAGGACAATATTTAAAAAAGGGACGTATTAATAATTCAGGGTTCATACTCTTCACGAAGATTCAATGTCTCCTGATGAAAAGAACCTCAGCTGGATGTCAGAGGATTCTGTAGTTTTAATCTTGCTCACTCCCTCTTTTCCCAAGCCTCCTGTAACCACCAGGGCTGCACAGCAGTGCAGTGGTAGAGCTGCTGCCTCACAGCACCAGAGACCTGGTTTCGATCAGACTATGGATGCTGTCTGTAGGAAGTTTGTACGTTCTCCCTGTGACCGTGTGTGTTTTCTCCGGTTGCTTTCCACACTAGAAAGACGTAATTTAATTGACCTCTGTAAATTGTCCCTAGTTTGTAGGATAGAACTAGTGTATGATGTATGACTAGTGTATGATCATTGGTTGGCACGGAGGGCTGAAGGGCTATATCTCTAAACTAAATTCTGACACCCATGCTTCTGAGAGATATTGCTCTCAGGGTGTTAAAGGGTTAACAGCTCCCATGAAAGTATTGTCCAGCTTCAAGCACAAGTGGTAAAGGCATTTAACATGTTGTACAATAATAAATATTCCAAACCACATCATATTTTTGTTCTGGGAAAAATGATGCAAAGACCATTTGTGAAGGACAGCAGGTCAAGGTTAAATCAAAAAGTGGGTACAGATTCTGGTGTCTTGCCCACTGCCTTCAGGGGTCAGAGACTTTCATGCAATAACCCTTTAAGAGCTCAAATATCTTTTGATGGGTTACACACATACTACAGCAGGAGAGATTGGCTCTTTTCTCCTTCCACAATTTCTTGGTAACTTAGGGCGATAGAACCTAGTCCTGAAGGACAGTATTAAGCCATCACAATGCTTAGCTAATCAAAGAGACATTAACAAACCTCGTCAAGGATGGCTCGCTTAGAAATCCTCTCATCCTCAAACAGCAGCGTCCGCAACTTGTTGAAACGTTTCCGCATCAGTTTGCGCCATTCCCGCTCCCTCAGAGAATGCAGCAGTGGATTCTTTTTACTCTTCTTAAACGTCCGCAGCTCAGATGCACTGTGGCTCTTTAAAATAGATTACACGTTGCATAGACAGGTGAGCCCAAATCCACAGGAAATGCCTGTTATTGCTAAAAATAGCATGCTACGTTGAAAGATCAAACCCCTTTTCTGGGTAACAGAAATTTAAACCAAGGCTCCAACAAAAGATACACAAACAGAGGTATTGAATTAAGGCTTGAATAAAGGAGATCAGAGGGACACAATTTCCCCCACACAGAGGGAGATGAATATCTGGAACACAATTTCAGAGATGGTGGTGATACAATTAAACAATTTTTTTAAAGAATTGGGAGGGGTATTTAGATAATAAAGGTGTGGAGACACACCATACTGCAGATGCTGGAATCATAGGTAATAAAAAAACCTGCTGGAAGTACTCAGCGGGTCAGGCGTCATCCGCGAGGGCATAGGATAGTCAGTGTCTGATAATAGAAACCCTACATGAAGACTGCCCAGAAGATCTAGAGGGATGCAGGCCTAATGTGGGCGAATGGGAATAGTGGAGACAGACATCAAGGTTGCCATGGATTGGGTGGTCAGAAGCGGCCCCATTTCTGTGTTGTGATGTTAGCCTGGGAAAGTCATTGACATAATCTCGCATCTTAGCAGTGGATACAGAGGATTTTGCAGAGACAGCATTGGCAGTGCCTGCTGTAATGAGAACGTGTCTGTGAAACTTGTTGACAAATAAAAATATTCAATGTTATGGAGAACAGAACAAGCACTGGGCTTATACCAGCGGATGGGTAACGTGTTCCATAATTTTATGATTCTATAGTTCCTTTACCAAAGCCACACAATGAACTAACATCCTATTAGACTATGCACATGTCAGGTGAATGCAGGACGCTGGGCAACGCCTCTTACCTTTATCTTGGGTGAAAACTTGTGAGATTGTGAATAATTATGAAAATGCCACCTAAACAAAATAAATATTGAATAATTACAACGCACAGTTAGAAGTCAGCTTTCGTACAAAAAAATTACCCCAAGTAAATTCACTTCTGCAGCATAGAGACCAGAGATGCCAAAAGGTTCGAAGTCCAAATCGCGGTGTGGGCAGTCAGCTAATTCAGCTGAATGGTTCACCTCAGCATACCTGGGTTTAGGAAAGAAGAAAATACTCCCCATTTGATGACCTTTGTTACAACTTATAAAAACATTTATATAGCACTCTTAACATCACATAACACTTTTCAGAGAATTGGTACATAAACTAGGATGTACTGGGATAGTCTTGCTGAGCTGTATACAAAAATAAATGTATTTCACTGTACCTGGTACACGTGACAATAAAGAAACCATTGAAACATTCAAAGCTGGAATAGTCTAGTGTTGCTTAGTTTAGAGATACAGTGCGGAAACAAGTCCTTCGGCCCACGAATCCGCTCCTACCATCAATCCTTGCACACTAGCACTATCCTACACACACACTAAGGCAATTTACAGTTTTACCAATTTGCCAAACGTCTTTGGATGGTGGGAGATCCTGGAGAAAACCCACTCAGGTCACATCCACAAAAGATATTGTCAAGTGTCCAAAAGAAGCAAGTGTTAAGGTGCATCTTAAGGAGGAAAAATATACAGAGGAGAAGAAATGTTGTGGAATTTCAGAGCATGGCGTTTGCCAGCTGATAGCATGTCTGTCAGCGGATCAGTGATTAAAAATGGGGGCACGCAGAAGAGGCCACATTTGGGAGAATTACATTTTGGATAACCAAGATTATGAAGGGTAGATGAAAGTCTGCTGCAGAGTGCCTTAAAATATTAAAAACTGAAGGAAGCAAGGGTTTATTGATGCCATAAATTGGCTCATCTTAAGGTTATGGTTGAAAACAGTCATGTTTAGTCTGTTTCCAGGGAAGGAGATGAGGTACACAGTTGAGTTTAGTTTATTGTCATGTGTACCGAGGTACAGTTTAAAAAAAGCCGTTGTGGCGTGATAACCATTCAGGGGAAAGACAATACATGATTACAATAGAGCCACCCACAGTGTAGAGATACATGATAAAGGGAATAATGTGAATAAAGATTAGTGCAATATTTCAGATCTGTTTGAGGCAATGATTTTTGTCCTGTCCACATTTATTTGGAGAAAATTGCTACCCATTCAGTTTTGGCAGAGCAACAAATGGATACCAGTGAGGATGTTCCAAGAGTATTTAGCAAAATAAAGCTGGATGTTGCATTGGTAACATTGCCAAGAATTTGAAGGAACACCAAGGACAGCTCCAGGGGTACAAATGGCAAGTGTGGGAGCAGGAAAACAATCCCTATAGATGATTATCTGATTCAAATTGCAGTTATAAATGACCCACGCAACTTTGCTTTTATTCTTGTCCTGTTGCCATACCATTTAATCCTTTTGCCATTCAACCTCCCCGGGGATTCTGTTATCATAGACCTTTCCTTTATCTTCATCTTATCATTTTTATCCCCATCCAATGCAAGATCAGTAACAGAAATGTGGACATTTCAGGTCTGTAAAAACTTTCACTTTCCCCAAACTTCCAGGTTGTTCTCGGGTAATTTATCCATTTGCCCTACGAACGTTACCCTATGAAATGCTTTATAGGGGGCACATGTTGACAGCTGACCCAAAACATTTCTTCTCTAGAACAAAGATGAAATTGAGTAAACTTGATTTCAAATCAAGTTTCCTTGAAAACCGAATGATGGCAATTGTTGGAATCACTGACCTGAGTGGGGCACATAATTTCTCAGACGACGAGGATCCGTCATTTATTTCCCCATCCTCCATCTCAAAATCCATAATTTCACTCTCTGAATGCGTCTGCAAGAATTATAACAATGAAAATTGGAATGATTGTCTTAATAATAGGATTCTCCACAACCAATAGTGCAAATCATTCACAGCGAAGCCTTTAAAGATGAACGCAGTTAACAAGTGCTCTTCCCACAAGAGCTGACATAATAAATGGATAAGGATGACCAAAGAGATTTAACATTTTGTCCTGGGATCCTGACCGTGGGTGCTGTCTGTGTGGAGTTTGCAAGTTCTCCCTGTGACTGCGTGGGGTTTTCTCCGGGTGCTCCCGTTTCATCCCACATCCGAAAGACTGTGTTAATTGGCCCTCTGTGAATTGTTCCTAGTGTGTAGGGAGTGAATGTGAAAGTTGGATAACATGGAACTAGTGTGAATGGATGATCGATGGTCAGCATGGACTCAGTGGGCCTAAGGGCCTGTTTCCATGTTATACCACTAAAGTAAACGGGATTTGTAGGGATGGGTACTGAGCATGAACATGTTGGGTCAACAGGCCTCTTTCTGTACTGAATAACTCAGTATGTTAAAGCCACTTTATAGACACTTGAGCACGTTCATTTCAACAGCTTCTTAATACATACCATTATTTCCACATCAATTTCGTTTATTTCATCCATATTTAAGTCGAAATCTGAATGACTGCCAAAATCAGAACTTCCAAAAGACGATTCTTTCCCCGCAGTGAAGAAAGTGTCTTCATCTTTACCATTACAAGACTTTCTTCTTATTGTAGAGAGGTCAAAATCATCAGTATTCACAAGCTCCTGGAAATCCTCTTTGAGGTTTCCTGCCATCTTGATAGTATCCAGGCTGCTGACCTTCATTTCATCTTGCTCCCATTTAACTCCTTCATCACTCTGCCCTTCTGACATCATTGAAACCATGCCATCTTTCATGAGTGAATCTTCAGAACGATCACTGTTTTCAAGCCACCGAGTATCAGAAGATTTCTGGAAGGTTAAGGCTTGTATGTCCAACATCTCCCTTGCACCAATGAATTGTTCATCCTCCAGATGGTCCTGAATAAGCTCAGGCCTCGGATCTACAAAAGGAAGAAGCTGATTAGATCAGCTCAGCTGGCCCTCCTACAACAGCTACAGATCATGTAGTATTCCTAGTGGTGGTTTGTTACATCCAAGTACTGGATTGCTGCAGGTAACAATGAAAGGGTCTGTCCCACTTGCCGATTTTTTCGGCAACTGCCGGCATAATTGACTTTTGACATATTAGGTCACCGAAAAAGTCGTGGAGAGATGCGGCGGTGATGCGCTGTGATGACGTATTGACGCGCGGCGTTTCCTCAAGTGTCCCAACATTTTTTTGTCGCCGCTGAATTTTGAAATGTTCAAAATCTTTCGGCGACCCTGATACGTCAGTCGGCGAAAAAAAAAAATCGCCAAGTGTGACAGGCCCTTAAAGGTCCACCACAACCATAAGCAGGAGACATAGTGGAATTAGGCCATTTGACCGATTAAGTCTGCTCCACAATTGTAGAAATAAGCTACTGCAGATCTTCATTAATACACAAAAGGACACAAAGTGTTGGAGTAACTCAGCAGGTCAGGCAGCATTCCTGGAGGACACAGCTGGGCTTTGGATTGAGATGCTTCCTCAGACTTCGCTATTTGATCATGGCTGATCTATTTTACCCTCTCAACCCCATTCTCCTGCCTTCTCCCCATAAGCTTTGATGCCCTTACTAATCAAGAACCTATCAATCTTTGCTTTAATAATATCCAATCACCAAATCATACTGACACGCTTATAACCAAAACAGGCCATCTGAGTTTTACAAGAAACCAGTTGCTTCACGATTACTCCTACAGATATCATTCCACATCTGCATCTGAATAGAATTCAAATTTTCAACCAGTAATAAGGTCATAAGTGATAGGAGCAGAATTCGGCCAATCAAGTGTACTCTGGAATACAATCATGGCAGATCTATCTCTCCCTCCTAACCCCATTCTCCTGCCTTCTCCCCAAAACCCCCGACACCTCAGTCATGGTGAGAGTTGACTACATTCTTTGGATTATCAGCCCAGTTACATACATTTCCATATCTACAATGGTTTTTTTGTTGTTGTCACAAACATCTGTAACAGGACGTCAAATTGTCTTCCTTCATTCTGGAACACACATTCCCAATAACAAGAACTATTTCAATTAAGGTCCTGCACACCATCACAACAAAACTAAAATAGCTGATTTGACCATCATATCCATGAATACACAAACATAGTATCTTCTTCACTGACCTTCAAAATGCAGTGAGATAAGTCAAAAGATAATGCAATTCTACTCTTGCAATAAATTAAGTATTGTAGATCTAAGTTACAAGAGTCTGAAGAAGGGTCCCGACCCTAATCGTCGCCCGTCCCTTTTCACCAGAGATGTTGCCTGACCCAGAGTTATTCCAGCACTTTGCGTCTATCTAAGTTGCAACAATCTGATTGATTTATTTATTCACAAAGTTAAAGCAAAAACACGTCTTACGGCAGAGATGTGAAATTTCCTCCAGCAATTCATTTTGCTTTTTCATTAGTAGTTCCTTTTCCACGGAGAGTTTATCTGATTGCATATCCAAGTCACTGATCACGTTAATGGCCTGAGAAGATAAAACCAAGACAAAAATGCCGAACTAGATAATGCTCAGAATTATTCTGTAGATCCTCTAACACACTGCAATGAAGCATATCTCCTGACACGAACAACAGAGGTTCCCATTTTAACCAAATGAAATATAATATTGCAGCCAAATTATGTAACTAATCCAGAAATGGAAGTAGGCAATACAGATGGCAAATCTACCCTTTTTATACTGGAGTAGTTTCACAACATAACTTGTTCTCAAAATGGTCAAATCCTAATACATGGATGAAGCATTTATATTCTTCATAACCATTGTGATGTGAACTGAAATCAGGATACCTGGTATGTAGTCCGCATCAGCTTCCTGCATTATGGGTTAATGCTTTACTAGGAAAAGGGGAGATGCAACGAGACCTGGGTGTCATGGTACACCAGTCATTGAAAGTAGGCATGCAGGTGCAGCAGGCAGTGAAGAAAGCAAATGGTATGTTAGCATTCATAGCAAAAAGATTTGAGTATAGGAGCAGGGAGGTTCTACTGCAGTTGTACAGGGTCTTGGTGAGACCACACCTGGAGTATTGCGTACAGTTTTGGTCTCCTAATCTGAGGAAAGACATTCTTGCCATAAAGGGAGTACAGAGAAGGTTCACCAGACTGATTCCTGGGATGTCAGGACTTTCATATGAAGAAAGACTGGATAGACTCGGCTTGTACTCGCTAGAATTTAGAAGATTGAGGGGGGATCTTATAGAAACTTTCAAAATTCTTAAGGGGTTGGACAGGCTAGATGCAGGAAGATTGTTCCCGATGTTGGGGAAGTCCAGAACAAGGGGTCACAGTTTAAGGATAAGGGGGAAATCTTTTAGGACCGAGATGAGAAAAACATTTTTCACACAGAGAGTGGTGAATCTTTGGAATTATCAGCCACAGAAGGTAGTTGAAGCCAGTTCATTGGTTATATTTAAGAGGGAGTTAGATGTGGCCCTTGTGGCTAAAGGGATATGGAGAGAAGGCAGGTACAGGATACTGAGTTGGATGATCAGCCATGATCATATTGAATGGCGGTGCAGGCTCGAAGGGCCGAATGGCCTACTCCTGCACCTATTTTCTATGTTTCTAGTGACCATCATGTGTGGGATTTTAGACACATCAGTAGGATTGACGTTTCACTACCTCCTCAGTCACCATTACAAGGAGCAGGGTTTTTGATTTCCATTTTGGAGTGAGAATCAGCAATGCTTCATTGGTAGCACTCACTACCATGCTAGAGGCATGGTTGTGGCCATGCGCTGGGCGTAGTACAGATCTTTAACAGTACTGTAGCTTGAGGGGTATCAACGCCTGGATGACATGGGAAACCCAAGGTCTTCATCTGTCCTACTTACTGGCCCCAAAAGATTTCACAGCACATTGAAAGAGCCACGGTTCAACACGAGAATCTGTAACTGAATGCAACCATGGAAATCTGAGGATTGTAGAGCTGGAGAAGGTTGTAGAAATGGGAATGAGTGGCATCAGAATGGAAAGGGGCGATAGATCAATGGACTCGGCTTCAACATAGAATGTTTTCAGATGGAAAATCAGCCAGAACACCATCAGTTTGGTCAGACAGTGGTAGCAAGAAATTGGTAAGTGTCTAATCAGATGAATTGCTCAGGGAGTAGAATTAGGTGTGTCTGGAAGAAAAAAATGAGTAGTCTTGATAATGGAGAGAATGTGGGATTTGAAGCCTACTTCAGAATCAAATATATTGGCATGGCTGCAAAAGGTCTTGTGCAGTCTCACAAGCAAAGATCCTATAGCAAGCAAGATAGATCACTCGACGAAAAAGACGTAGTATGGTCATGGGCAGATTTGTGGGTAATTTTCGGCCCCATTTCCGTAACCGGCTTCCGTCTCTGCACCAAAGATCCCATAGCGGTGCAAAGATACAAGTGCGGAGACGGAAGCCGGTTACGGAAACATCCTCGTAAAAATAAAAGTTCTTTGGTAAAAATCTTCTCCTCATTTTCAGAATTATAATTTATTAACACAAACTGTTCCCCCGCAACGTTGATTACACTGCGAGTCGGGTCGGGTCGTTACTGAAATGGATGAAAAAAAGGCCCACGTTCTGCTCCGTTGCGTACTACACGTCAGCCCATTGCATTGAGAAGGAATGGTCTATCTTGCTCCGCTATAGGATCTTTGTACACAAGTATGTAGACAAAGTAAAATACAAGGGATTCAATCATCTCACTACTTAGTTGGATGGAATTCCTGCCAACCAACTTCAATCTTTGATGAGACAATAGGGAGACATTTTAAAAAAAGGGATTAAAACAGGATTAGGATAAATGGGTGGTTAGTGTAGATTTGGTGGGCCAAAGGGCCTGCTTTCGTGCTGCGTCTTTCAATGATGTTGCCCAAGAGGAACCATATAGAGGCAGATTCGACAATACCACCAGACGTTTCAAAGGCAAGCATGCAGCAACATTTATTTTCTGAATGCAGTTGCAATGTAGAAGGGATATTATATTTAAGAAAGCTGGAAAAATCGAAGGTAGACAAAAATGCTGGAGAAACTCAGCGGGTGAGGCAGCATGTATGGAGCGAAGGAATTGGTGACGTTTCAGGTAGAGACCCTTCTTCAGACTGATGATATTACTATCGTTTCTGATAGACTACTTTGATGTTGCTGAAGCAATGACTTAATAGGGGGGGACGGGACGGGACAATGACCATACGCTAACCTGCAGTTTGTTCCAGCCATCTACATCTAACTCAGAGAGACCAATGGTTAAATGCGAAGCAGATTTATGGGGGAGGAGCGGTCGAGTTGGAATGGTTGAGAAATTCAAAATATTATGCTGAAGAACAGGCAGATCAACAAATCATATCTCTAAAAAAATAGCGATTAAACTGCCAAAACATAAACAGAAGTCATACTTTGAGCTCAAACAGAACAAGAAAGATTTCTTCTTCTGTGCACAAATAAGGAAGTAAATGTTCAGACATTTTCTAAACAAACCTTAACGAGAATGGCCCCCTTTGGGGCCTTCTTGTTATTGAAAACTGTGCTCTCCAATATACTAAAGCGACTCTCCATCAGTTTGCGTGATTCCCTTTCTTTCAGTTTGTGATGTGCTGCTTTCCTTCTTGCTGACCAACCGTACTCTGGGTCACCATGCTCCTGAAAAGTTAAATATCAAGGGGTAGGATATTATCTGCCATAGAGGAAACAATTACTGCAAGTTACAAGACTTTTTTTGTTTGCTAGAGCATGCTTTTGCATTTCTCAAGTGGATCTACCACTGAGCTTGAAGCTTTACTTACTTTTCTGGGCATTAGGATACAATGATTATCTCAGTTCCAGTGAAAATAGGAAACTGTAGGATTTATTTATCCACCTCCCCATTACTCCAACCCTCATTGATCTGCTGAGCTCCTCCAGCACTTGTTTTTTTGCCCCATTATCCGAGTTGGGCTCATCTACAATACCCCTGATGCCCAACTGGACCTAGAGAATGATTTTCCACTTGAAGCCTTGATTCTTAGCTATAGCTAACCCCAAATATAATCCCCAAATAACTAGGATTATTTGTAGAAATATATCGAGTAGAATTGTGCAGGCTATTCCCAAAAAACACCAAGTGCTGGAGTAACTCAGCAGGTCAGGCAGCATCTCTGGAGAACATGGGTGATGCTTTTGGGTTGGCTCTGACATTTGGTCCTGCTCCCCAGTCCCTACCTTGTCCCCACCATAACTGGTGAAAAAGTATGTTGTCATTACAGGATGAATAGAAACACAAGAGGCCATTCAAAAGGTGACATCTATGATCCTGTTGAGTCCACCCAAGAATTTACGTTTCCACAATATCTTGAAAATAAGTTGGGAAGTTGTGTCCCGGGGAGCCGCGCAGAACCAATCCACCCACCGAACAACTGCGCCACCGCTGCTGACCGGACGGCGAGGCGTGACTGGGCCGAAAGAGCAACGACGGCATGGAGAGTCTCGGCGGCAGCAGCGAGTGCCTTGGCGGCCGGGGGGGGGGGGGGAAGAGACGACTCGCGCGATCAACGGCCGATGAGCGTGTGAGGTGTGTGTGGGGGGGGGGTGTGTGGGTAGGGAAGACAATGGGGACCCGGCGTGAGTGGACCACCATGAGGGACAGTGGGAGAGCAATGGGCGTCCCGGTGTGTGGGAGGCACTCTAGTTTAGAATCCTCTGCCCTGGGGATAAGTCTTGTGTTTGTTTGTTCCGGTGAAGCGCTGTGCATACGGCAGCCAGCCAAGTCACTTGTCTTTTCCTTTTCACTTTTAATTACAAGTTTTCGTGTACCTTGTTGTGTGTTGTGACAGTTGGCAAACCAATTTCTCTCCGGGGATGAATAAAGATTAATCGTATCGTAATCATTACGCAAGTCAACATTACAAAGAGCCATTCAATTCGATAAAGTCCGCGTCTACACATACCTGTGCATCCATGTTGATATTATCCAACGGTTCCATATCTGTGCCAAAATCAGAGAAATTGCAAAACTTAGAGCTTCCAAAACAGTGTTCCTTTAGTGAATTGAAGGCGGAGCATTCCTCGTTATTAATGTCCTCTTCTTTCACTGAAAAGGTGTTAGTACCAGCAGGGTAGTCCAGTTGACTGTTATACTTCTCACTTAAATAGTCGCCAACCTTAACTGCAACTATATCGTCAGAGCTGGCTGAATTAGTCTCATAAGTTACCCCACTATCTTCTCTATGATCAGGCATGACCTCCAAAGGACCACCTTCCGAGTACCATTTCATCCCGAAGGAATTCTGAGAAGAGGAATCTCTCTCACTTGAGAAACTCACAGCCTCTCCAGTTTCAATTATTTCACCAGCTTCAGTGTTGCCTTGTGTTACAATTGGTTCCATTTCTGCAGGGGAAGAGAGTCTTTCAGTTTCTACGCTTAAATTCATATAAATCAATCAACTATAGAATATTTGAGAAAAGTAAAGCGTCAGTCTATTTGCAGAAATCTAAGGATTCATATTCCCTCAGATTTGTTCATATTTTGCACACTTACAGTGGCTTATGTTATTTCTCAGCAACATAATTCAGTGCACAGTCGGCTTTCAGTTGCCTGTCAATTTAAATCTCCATTCTATTCTCATCTGTTCTTCAGCCTCCACCAATCTTCCAACAAAGCCCAATGTTGTCTAGAGAAGAGCAACTCTTATTCCACCTCAACAGGTTGCAATCCTCCAAACTCAACACCAAATTCAATTATTTTAGATAAACTATGCTTATGTTACTTCTAATACAAGATATTCTAGCTGGAATATTAACTCAATTTTTCATTCTTTACAGGTACTAACTGATCTGTTGAATATTTCCAGCGCTCTCTTTAATTTAACATTTACAGCAATTGCCGCTGATTGTTTTTCACAATTCTATCACGGTTTTTGTTTTCCCTCTCTGCTGCCCTCATGCATCCTCCCAGACAGATCAACAGATTCACAAGGAATTACCATCTTCTCTTTGGTGGCATCAACAGAGTGTGGGTCACCTGAACAATCTTGGTCTCTGCCTTATTCCAGACAGGCTCTTTCTTTTCTCTCCTCTCTCTGCAACTGAAAATGCTTGTTTTTGCACTTCTGATGAAAAGTCGTCAACCCGATATGTTAATCATCTCTCCGAGCGCTTCCAGCATTTTCAGCTTGTATTACACAATTGTTCTTAAAGTTTTAAATGGCTTCAGTCTGATACCGCGGGGCCGGCATGGACTTACCATCACCCCTGGAGGGGAGCTTCTACCGCCGGCCCTGCAGTCTATGGTGCTTCTGGCTGCGGCGGGGACTTTAAATCTCGACCGCCGGCCTGCGGCCTACAACAATCTAAAGCCGCGGTCTCCGGTGAGGATGAGGAAGAGCCGATCCTGGACTGACTGGACTCTGGTCCTGTACACGGGGGGGAAATGGAGGAGGACTGGCCAAATGTTTGTGTCTTCCACCACAGTGATGAATGCTGTGGTGGATGTTTGTGTTACAGTTTTATTGTGTGTTCTTTATTATTGTACTGCTGCTGACAACCCAATTTTCCACCAACCCTGGTTGTGTGGCAATAAATTATATCTAATCTAATCTAATATCAGTGTTCTCCACATCCCATCACTGGAGCATGGATGTCTGATGAGTCCTGTGAGGCAAGAACTTTCCCAAACCCGAGCTCATAGGAGATGTACCTCTGCTGATTCCGAGAGTTGGTTCTACTCCCCCATCCCTTCCCCATAACCTTGCAATTATTTCCTTCAAGTTCTTATTTACTTTCAATAATTTTGCTTCCACCACATTCAGACACTGTTTCAATTTGTTAAACCATCTCCTCTCTTTGGTTCCTTTGCTAATTTCCCCATTGCTCTCGTCATAACCGAATCACCATTTAATCTCGGGACAATTCTGCTGCCAGCAGTTTTAAAGTTAAACCTATCTCGATCCCTGCCATAGGACTACTATCCCCATTGAGGGAAGAAATAAGTAGGAACAGGAGCAGGTCTGAAACCCTATCAGGGCTACTTCAGGATTCAGTCAGATCATGTCTGAACGAAAATTTCCATTCCTCCTTTCCACCCTGTCACTTGATTCTCATGGTGTCAAAATTGTGAAGACACAACTATCCTCTTAATCCAACTGCATGATCCTTCGATACAAGGAACTGCAGATGCAGGTTTATGCCAAAAGTAGAAACAAAGTGGAGTAACTCAGCGGGTCAGGCAGCATCCCTGGAGAACATGGGCAGGTGACGATTCGGGTCAGGACACTGCTTCAGACTCATGATCCTTAGCTCACATATGGGAAGGAGTCTCCCAGAATCCACCCTCTCAAGTCTTCAATTAACTTTATGTTTAAATGGAAATCAATAGCACATTTCAAATCATTCCGTCAGTAGAATATTTCTTAGCGCTTAACATAAATGATCTTACCAGATAAAAGGGAAATCTTTTCCATCAAGATCTTTTGTTTCCCCAGAAGTAGTTGCTTCTCCATTGTTAGATTTGTAGACTGTCTATCCAAGTTAGTGATTACATCAACAGCCTGTAGACCACAAGCAAAAACATGAAATACCAAAAATAATGTCCAATTTAACATTTGGGAGAATTTTGCAAATGACTTCATACATTTTTTTATCCACAACATTAACTTCAAAAAGGTTTGTGCAGACTTAGATGCTGGATGTGGCACAGGATACATTTGGATTTTCTCTCCAGTCCAGTGGTTGCCAAACCATTCCAATGCCTGACCACTTGCTATTCTTCTCAATCCCATTGCTATCTATTCTAAATCAAAAGTAGACAAAAATGCTGGAGAAACTCAGCGGGTGAGGCAGCATCTATGGAGCGAAGGAAATAGGCAACGTTTTGGGTCGAGATCCTTCTTCAGACTGATGTGAGGGTGGGGGGGAAGAAGGAAGGAAGAGGCAGCGACAGTGGGCTGACAGTAGGAGAACTTCTTCAAAGTAGGCATACCTTCGCTCCATACATCAGCCCACTGTCTCCGCCTCTTCCTTTCTTCTTCCCGCCCCCCCCACACCCTCACATCAGTCTGAAGAAGGGTCTCAACCCGAAACGTTGCCTATTTCCTTCGCTCCATAAATGCTGCCTCACCCGCTGAGTTTCTCCAGCATTTTTGTCTACCTTTGATTTTCCAGCATCTGTAGTTCATTCTTAAACATTTATTCTAAATCTAAGGTTGACCAAAACTGTATTGCATAAATATCTTTATAATACAAGTTATTTTTGAATAAACATCATTTTGTATTAACAGGAGTTGTATTTGTGGTGTGACTTACTTGCTCTGCGATTAAAATGCCAGCAGGCAAGTCAAATAAATGATTTGCAGCCAGAAATGGGATCTGTTTAATTTAATAAATAATCTTATGACTGCACTAAATGACACCAGAAAGAACTCTTAATTGTCAAAGATATCTGATCACCCCTTAGAACAGTGTTTCTTAACCATTTTGGCATACGTACGCGCATACACAAACAAAATACTGTATGTGGTATGTACCTTTGTTAGGTTCCTAAAAATGGGCTCAACAAATGGATATGTTATTTATAACCCCTTCATGTCCCCCGGTAAAGCCCCAAATGACCCCCCGTGGGTGTCCCAACCCCAAGGTGAAGAATCACTGCCTTAGAAGATCAATGTATGCAGGAAAGGTAGGGTGAAAACAGCTAAAAAATTGGGGGGGGAAATCTCACCACTCCTTACTCTGTGAACATTAATCAAATTATTCACAAACCTCATCAAGGATTGTACCCTTTGATGCAATTTGCCGGTCATCAAAAAGCTTGTTCTTTAGTATTTTAAAGCGATTTTCCATCATCCTACGGGACTCTCGTTCTCTCATGTTGTGTAATATTGCCTTCTTACGAGCTTGACAGAATACAGAGGACTCAAATGCCTAAGAATAACAAAACCATTTAGAAGCCAGTTGAGCCCATAGGATAAAGGTCAGTATTGGTGTTTGAGGTACAATGAGCATCTTAACTAATCACATTGAATGGCGGTGCTGGCTATAAGGGCCAAATGGCCTACTCCTGCACCTATTGTCTATTGTAATGATAAATGAGGTTTAATGAAGCGTATTGTAATGACAATGCAACATAACCAAACATTGGATTGGACTCACCTTTCTTTGAGTGGAGTGGCTGGACGATTGCGAAGGCTGGAAATATCCCCTAAAGAATAGGAAAAGTTTATAAGGGCTTATGCAGTCCATTGCAACAACTTATTAGCTTAAACAGATCTCAAATTTTAGCAACAGCTAAAAAAAATAAATGGAAACGCTGCATGTTTACAAAACTTCATTTCTTAAAATTCTTGCAAATTAGATTATCCAAAATAGGTATCAAAATCAGATTTAAAACCAGATTTTATCTGTAAATTTAGCAGGTTATCGAAATGGGGACTATGACCAAAACTGTTCACTGTGCTTGGTACATGTAACAACAGTAAACCTAAACCATAGTTTAAGGCAAGACAGAAAAGGTAATTTCTCTGAGGTTTCACAATTCTGCAGAGTGAAGACTGCATAGGAAGTGAGCTGGAGAGAAGACTGCAGAGAATGCTATTGAGGATAGACACAAAATGCTGGAGTAGTTCAGTGGGTCAGACAGCATCTCTGGGGGAAAATGAAGAGATGATCTTTCGGGTCAGGACCCTGCATCAGACTGGTTATAGTTGGGAGAGTGGGGGGGGGGGGGAAGAGGCAGGACAAAGCACGACTGACCACAGACAACCCCAGGCAAGGAGGTTCCTTGACAGGAATATTTTTGGACAAAGGTTAGATATAGAAACAGATATGAATCCAGGAGGGATACATACCGTATTTCCCGGCAATGAAGACGCACCTGCGTCAAAGACGCACCCCCATTTTGTGTCGCTAATTAAAAAATAAATAAAACAGACATTTCCATTCGCCATGGTGACCGCCATTTCTATTCACCATGGTGACCGCCATTTCCATTTACCATGGTGGCAGCCATTTCCATTTGCGGCCATTTCCAGTACAAAACACAGATAATGTATATACCGGAGCGGTAATAAAAAAACACAGCTTTCGGAAAAGATTACATTTAATTGTGCACGGAACAAAGATTACAGAGATTACAAAAATGAAAAACATTTTAATCTTCAAATCCGAAAAATTCACTACTATCATCCGAATCTTCAAAGGCTACCGGTAATTCATCAGGGTCATCACTGCTGTTCGAAGCATCACTATCATCAAAGAGATAGTCGTCTTCTGAGCCATCCAACGCGTTACTGATGCCACATTTTTTAAAAGCTTTGACGACAATTTCAGTCTTAACACGGCTCCACGATTTTAAAACCCACTCACACACCTGAGCAATGGATGGCCTTTTCAAACGACCTGTTTTTGTTAGATCATGGTTTTTGCTCCTCATCCACTGAGTCCATTCCTCTTTCATAAACAATTTAAAGGGCTTGTTGATGGATACGTCCAAAGGCTGAAGTTGGCAAGCTAATCCACCGGGGATCACTGCCATTTTCGACCTCCCTCTTTTTAGCCTTTCTTTCGTAGCTGTAGATAGGTGAGCCCGAAACTGGTCCCACACAAGTAGGGATGGTTTTTTAATGTGGCTACCGGGACGCCGTGACCAGACCTTATCCAACCATAGCTTCGTTCCATCCCCATCCATGCATCCCTTTGGATGCACGTGGATAATAATCCCAGGTGGAATTGTGTCTTTTGGCATGGTTTTCCTCTTAAAAATAAGTAGTGGTGGTAATTTAGTCCCATCCGCACAACATGATAGCACTGCAGTGTAGTGGGTTCTCTCGTGTCCAGACGTCTTTACAATTATTGATTTGGAGCCTTTGATATCCCGTCTCATTTGACACTAGATCAAACGTTAACGGCACCTCATCCATGTTTCCAATTTGTCCCAGTTCATAGTCATTCTCTTTTCTTGCATTGATTATGAAGCTATGAAATGCATTGATTTTCTTTTCATAATCTTCAGACATCTTTTGAACAATTCTTGTTTTAGTTCTCATTGAAAGTCCATTTCTCTTCATAAATCTATAGCACCAACTTGACGTGCCTTGAAAATCATCCAGACCTTGTGCGGCTGCCCTCAACTTTGATTCGTTAATAATAGTCATTGCTGACACTGACCTGCCCGCATTTCTCTCCTCATCTATCCAATTCTTAATTTCTTCCTCGAGTTCTGGCCACTTTGCTGCAGAACAATGCAGGCTACGTTTAAATCTCATCACAGGCTTCAACAGGTCCTCTTGCTTCCTCCAATAACGGATCATTTTCTCAGTTGGTGGTGGTCCAAAACGTCTCTCAGCAGCCCTGTTGCCATGTTCTTTGGCATATCCAATAACTTTCAACTTGTAGCCAATGGTGTAAGAAAGCCTTTTTTTCGCAAACGCCATAATACATTTGAACAATTGACAGTGTTAAACAATGTACTGTGTTAAACAATTTACAGAGTTAAACAACTTAAACAGAATTTACACAGCTCCTATCTAGACCAGTGTTTGAAATGGAGAAAATCCCCGTGCTAACGCGTCGCTTCTGATTGGATTGCCTTTTTGTACTGAAACGCTTCCTTTAGGCCAGGGTTGTCAAATTCGCGGACCACGTCTTCATTGCCGGGAAATACGGTGGTTGTGAACTGCAAACTACTTAATGGACTTTTAGCGGGGGGGGGGGGGGAGAAAGGGAGGATTTTAAGAAATGGAGGAAAGGCCAGTATGGGAATGGGAGTTAAAATGGTTGGCAGCCAGGAGATCCAGTAGGCCTCGGCGGACCAAGCGCAAGTGTTTAACGAAACGGTCACCAAGTCTACACTTGGTTTCGCTGATGTACAGGAACCCACACTGGAAACACCAATTGCTGTAAATGAGGTTAGATGAGGTGTATGTAAATCTTTGTCTAACCTGGAAGGACTGTTGGGGTCCTTGGATGAAGTAGAGGGAAGAGATATAAGGACAGGTCTTAATTCAGGTAGGAATTTTGGGAGTGGGGTCAAGTTGAAGGGAAGTTGAAATAAATTGGGGGCATTACAAAAATACCTCAATGATCCGAGCTAGTTTCAACTAACATCAGAACATCTCCATTCATTTCAATGGTGAAGAGTATCCATCAGATATCAAGGTGTCTGTCAATTTACATTTGTTTGAATATCAGATATTTAATCAAGTTGATCTTTATTCAAGTTTGGTAAAATTTGTAGTCTTTTTCCCAAATCATAGAATTTTTGTTAAAGCATCGGTTATCAAAAACATTCAGTGTTTTGATGGCTTTGATGGTAATTAAGGCTTAGCCAACTGCTCAGACTGTTATCAGTAATTGTGCACCTCATAACATGACAAATCTACATCGCACAAGCTTCTCAAATGACGTTAGGAACAGATTTTTCCAAGAAATTCCCTTATTCCCACATATCTGAGAGAAGACTTAGCATTTAGGTCAAAATTGAGTTTAGGTCAATTGCTATTGCCTGCAATTTACTGCCCAATGAATTTAGCCAAGATATTAGATATCATTGCTTTAATTAATAAAATCTCGTGAAATTATTTGCAGAGATAACCATCATGTTACTTGCAACCAAACATCCTTTCAACTGTACCATTGAAGGTAAAATTTAAAAACTCACATGGAAACTTATTTACAAGAGGTTTATGATCAATATCACCCTCTCAGTACATACAATAAATAGGGGGATTACACATTATAGATTATTTTAAAGAGTTTCCATCCCATTTGGTTGCATCTTTGTGGAATACAACTCCACCAACATCATTACAACATCTGGCTCCCTCTTCAATGTGCTCAATATTCTGGAAATCCTTTCCAGCCACTGATCAGGCCACATGTAAATACATCTATACCCGTTACAATCCTGATACCTATCCTAGGCCGAAACACTGCTTCAGGTTTACTTTCGCTAGACTGCTCTTTATAATAGACTAGACCAAATAGGAACCATTGGAACCGAGAGGGAGGGATGGGGGGGGCAGAGAGGGAGAGAGGGGCAGAGAGGGAGAGGGGCAGAGAGGCAGAGGGGCAGAGGGGCAGAGGGGCAGAGGGAGAGGGGCAGAGGGAGAGGGGCAGAGGGAGGGGGGAGAGGGGCAGAGGGGGAGAGGGGCAGAGGGAGAGGGGCAGAGGGAGAGGGGCAGAGGGAGAGGGGCAGAGGGAGAGGGGCAGAGGGAGAGGGGCAGAGGGAGAGGGGCAGAGGGAGAGGGGCAGAGGGAGAGGGGCAGAGGGAGAGGGGCAGAGGGGCAGAGGGAGAGGGGCAGAGGGAGAGGGGCAGAGGGAGAGGGGCAGAGGGAGAGGGGCAGAGGGAGAGGGGCAGAGGGAGAGGGGCAGAGGGAGAGGGGCAGGGGCAGAGGGAGAGGGGCAGAGGGGGAGAGGGAGAGGGGCAGAGAGAGAGAGAGAGAGGCAGAGGGAGAGAGGCAGAGAGAGAGGCAGAGAGAGAGACAGAGAGAGAGAGAGGCAGAGAGAGAGAGAGGCAGAGAGAGAGAGAGGCAGAGAGAGAGAGGCAGAGAGAGAGAGGCAGAGAGAGAGAGGCAGAGAGAGAGAGGCAGAGAGAGAGAGGCAGAGAGAGAGGGAGAGAGAGAGTGAGGCAGAGAGAGAGAGGCAGAGAGAGAGAGAGACGCCGAGAGAGAGAGAGGCAGAGAGAGAGAGAGAGAAGAGGCAGAGAGAGAGAGAGAGAGGTCGAGAGAGAGAGGCAGAGAGAGAGGCAGAGACAGAGGCAGAGAGAGTGGTCGTAGAGCAGCGCCAGGGCCTGGAACTCGGCCTGGTTCTCATACTCAGCCCGGCCCTGGCAGTAGACTGCAGCCGTCAGCTTAGCTGCTGCGTGGTCTCTAGTCCAGGCCCCAACTTCATCTCCGGGCTCGTCCTGGGTTCCACCAGCGGCTTCTTTTTTGGCGCCGGTCACGGCCCCATCCCAAGCCCCGGGCTCGACTCTCACTCCAGCTCCAGGCTCTGCTCCAGCCCGGGCCCAGCCGCCTGGCTCGGCACGCGGCAGCAGCCTCCCCACCGGGCCGGGGGCGGCTAGGCGAGGGAGAGGGAGGGCTAGGGGGTAGAGAGGGAGTGTAGAGGTGTAGAGTGGGAGTAGAGATTGAGGGGTGTGGGGGGAGCACGGTGTCACAGGGGAGGGCTGGTACCCGAACGCAATACTCCACCATAGGTCCCAATACTCACCACTCCCTAGAGAGGGAGGGGGGGTAGAGAGGGAGGGTTATGAGATAGAGAGGGAGGGAGTAGAGAGGGAGAGGGAGGGGAGTAGAGAGGGAGAGGGAGGGGAGTAGAGAGGGAGAGGGAGGGGAGTAGAGAGGGAGGTTAGAGGGAGAGGGGCAGAGAGGGAGGGGGTAGAGCCCCAGCCTATATCCCTCCTCCTCATTTCCCTCATCCTCCTCTCCTCACTCCCATTCCCTGCCGCAGCACCTACGCAGGTCGTAGAGCAGCTCCAGGGCCTGGAACTCGGCCTGGCTCTCGTACTCAGCCCGGCCCTGGCTGTAGACTTCAGCTGTCAGCTCGGCCGCCACATGGTCTCCAGTCCAGGCCCCAACTTATCTCCGGGCTGGTCCCTGACCCCGGCTCGTCCTTGGATGCACCGGCGGCTTCTTTTTCGGCGCCGGTCACGGCCCCATCCCAAGCCTCGAGCTCGGCCCTCACTCCAGCTCCAGGCTCTGCTCCAGCCCAGGCCCAGTCGCCGGGCTCGGCTCACGGCAACAGCCTCCCCACCAGGCAGCGGGCGGCCGTGGACCCGAGCTAGGCTGCGGGTGTCGACCCGAGGACCCGACGGAGGCGGAGGCGGAGAGGAGAGCTCTTCAGCGCATCGTCAACAGAGCGCAACGGATCATTGGGACAGAGCTACCAGCCTTGGAGGGCATCTACCACTCGCGGTACCTCAGGAAGGCCCTCAGCATCCATTAGGACTCATCACACCCCTGCCACGGTCTGTTTCAACTACTTCCCTCCGGCAGACGTTACAAGGCCTTCTACGCCCGAACCTCTAGACTCAGGAACAGTTTTATCCCAAGAGCTATAGCGGCTCTGAACCGGCCCTAATGAGTGCACCCCCACCCACTCCCTTTGGACAGTCTCCCTCAGATGGTCACGTCAATCAATTCAGCTTGCTTATTTATGTATTGTATTTATTTACCTTTCTTGTACATCAGTGGAGCTGCACACTAAATCTCGTTGCACTGACGTGCAATGACAATAAAAGATATATTATTATTATTATTATTATTATTACTTGTGAGTGGACTGATTTTTTTCGTGTGTTTTAAGCGCTTGAGTGACCTTCCCGCGCGGAGTGTCCCGTTCTGACGGCAGTCAGATTTCTTTTGTGTATGAAGCGCATGAGTGCCCCTCCCGCGTTCTGACGTTAGTCAAAAATTTTGTTTTGTGCGCTTGAGTGCCCCTCCCGCGTGGAGTGTCCCGCCGTGACTTGGGAGTCGACTGTGACGTCAGTCGGAATTTTTTCCTTCTAAATGAGAACGTTGAAAACTTTAATAATTTGAAGCTGTTTGCAAAAGGTTTGTAATTTGTTAAATATAGGTTGAAATGCAACGGGAAGATATGTATCCTGTCGGCAGAGAAAATGTGAGTAGCATGTGTGAAAAAGGGAAGGGTGTGGCCAAGCGTTTGGAAGAAGATACAAATTAAGGCGTTAAAAGAAAGCCAACACAACCCTGGCTCACACAGACATTTAGAATCTTAAGAACAAAGGGAAGAGTTTTAGTATAATAGAGATTTAAGTTGGAACTTTCATTGTTCCTTACTGTTACTGACCTGTGTGGCACATCCAGTTTACTGTCAGTTGATGAATTTCGTGGTATCGCTGATTTGGACATCAGATTTCCAAATCCAACTCTACTTCTACTATTGGAATGAGTCTGCAAAGGGAAAGAATAACTGTTTAAGAAGGAACTGCAGATGCTGGAAAATCAAAGGTAGGCAAAAGTGCTGGAGAAACTCAGCGGGTGCAGCAGCATCTATGGAGCGAAGGAAATAGGCAACGTTTCGGGCCGAAACGTTGCCCATTTCCTTCGCTCCATAGATGCTGCTGCACCCGCTGAGTTTCTCCAGCACTTTTGTCTACCAGGGAAAGAATAACTCACAGTAGTTATGGATGTGGCAGAAAAAACAAATACCCAGATGGAAGATATTCTTCAAAATGGCAAATGCTTGCAAGACGTCTCATGCACAGCAACTTAAAACTAGTCGCAGCATCATTTGAACTGATATTTCCCCAGCGATTCTGCTAACAGTTCATCAAGCTTAACAGCATCTTCTGAGATGTGGCATTGTGGAAGATCTCTTGAAATGAGTAAGACAAATGTATAGATCTCCTCAGGATCTGCACTGAAGGAGTTGCTGCCGCCCAAGGAATTGGGAGTGGGACATTGCAGTGATCAGGTCCTGGCTAATCTAGCACATGACAAACAGATTCAAGCATTTATGGGGGGGAAAAACTGGCAGTTCTACTGATTTAGGTGGTAAGTGTCTGCCAACTTCACCATCTAAGTTGCTTGAAATGTCTTCTTATTTTGTGAGAGGACATCCATCCTCCAAGATACAATTATTTTATAATTCTCTCCCGTTCTCACCAACTTCACTTCCTACCTGAATGAATTTGGTTGACTGAATGCAAAATGCCCCACAAAAAAAAATGTAATTTTCATTAATAGCCATATCACAACATGCTACCCCCCCCCCCCCTCCCCCCACAACTGATAAACCAATCTAAAATCCTAAATAAAGCCATCCAATTGCTTCAGCATACTGGTAAACCCACAAAAGTTACTGACTCTGCTCAGTAAATGAAGTGCATCGTATATTTATCTGAAGCTCATGACTAACTCTGACTACATCCTTGCTCTGGCATGTCTCCTTATTTAATGAGCTTGAAAGTGTCTCAGTCACAGAAGTTTCGGATGATTGCTCAAAAGAGAACAGGAATTGGTGTGGGGACCAAACTTTACATGTCCATTATCGGCTCTGACCTCCCTACCGTCGAGGGGATCTATCGCAGTCGCTACCTCAAAAAGGCTGCCAACATCATCAAGGACCCACACCATCCTGGCCACACACTCATCTCTCTGCTGCCATCAGGTAGAAGGTACAGGAGCCTGAAATCTGCAACATCCAGGTTCATGAGCAGCTTCTTCCCCACAGCCATCAGACTATTAAACACAATTTCAAACAAACTCCGAACTATAACAGCCTATTGCACTTTATCAGTTTGTGTGTGTGTGTGTGTGTGTGTGTGGGTGCGTGTGTGGGTGCGTGTGTGGGTGCGTGTGTGGTGTGTGGGTGCGTGTGTGTGTGTATTTATGGTATATGGACACACTGATCTGTTCTGTATTTATGCCTTATATATTCTGTTGTGCTGCAGCAAGCAAGAATCTCATTGTCCTATCTGGGACACATGACAATAAACTCTCTTGACTTGACTGGGGACCAAACAAAAATGGAATCAGACTAGGAGGGTTTAAAAAACCCATATTACCTTCTGATAAGCTGCAACCAACCCCCCCCCCCCCCCCTCCTCCTATCCCCCATGGGCGAGGGAAATAACTCTCCATTGAGTAGATGTGTGCTTGACAACATTTGTTTAACCACCACTAAACTGAAAATATTTTTTACCTAAATATCCACAACTATTTTGTGTGCAACAAGCACTTAATTTTTAAGTCAAAGGCATTGCCACAGAAATATAATCTTTAATCCATTTAGTTTTCCAGCTTTCATTTCCATTGCCATTCGGTGCAGGCAGAATTAGGTGCCTACTCCTGCACCTAATTTCTATGTTTCTATGTTTCTATGCCATGATGGCAAAGCCAATGTCTGGTAAAAATAATTTGTTTCTTCAGAAGTATTTATTCATCTATACATACCTCTACCCCCAATTCTGCCTCAGTCACAGCTTCTGTATTTAAATTGAATGATCGGTTCCAGAGCTTGGAGCTTCTAAACGTATCTTCTCTTAACGTGGTAAAACTATTGCCTTCCTCTTCATTCAAAGGTTCCTCTTTTACCGTCACGGCACATATTTCAGAACTGTCAGGATCAACCAGCTCAGAGGAATTTATTTCCGACACCTCCTTCTCCATCTTAACGAGAGTTTTTCTGGAGTTGTGGACATCAAGGTCACATTTAAATTGTAATGCGTGATCAGTCGTTTTGTGATGCTCCTCAATCTCAGGTGCCCATTTTGTTTCGTACGTTCCAGTGACAGTAATGCCTCTATTTTTCATAGGAAAACCTTCGACAGTACCAGGGCTTTCATTGTATTCTTCTGGCTCAGGTAATTTCAATGGATCAATTTCCATTTTTAAGTCAGGTGTATCATTGTTTAATTCATCACTATTTGGTTTGGACTGGCAATCAGCCCTCGGAATGATAGTATGTGGTCTGTTGTGTTGTTTGACCTCTGTTGTGGTGTCTTCTGGAAAGGGATGTAGTGATTGGAGTGAGGAAACTTCATCCACCATATTCCAAGCTTTAGAGCTACTCTGAATTTGTGGCGGTACTCCATCATGGGTGACAACGTCACACGGAGATAAAGAGGTGGATAAACCTGTCCCAGCACTGCTTTCCACACTGTTTTTAGTGTACGATTCGGAACTTGTAGCAGCTGTTTTGCAACGAGGAGTGTTACCATCACCTTTGACAGCAGCAGTAGAAGGTGCAAGCACATCGACCGGTGGAGAGCTTCCTGGAATTAAAACAATACTAATCTTCAACAATTCTGTCTAGACTGTATGGCAATGGTCAAAGTATTATTTAAATAAACAATTAACCTGCAACCATCATACAAAAGGACATACTGCATGTGAAATCCTCAAAAAAGATGAAAGGCCATTCTGTTTGGCAACTGATGTGCTCTAACAAAACTTTCATTCAAAGTAATAATTCGCAATTCACCCTGCCGCTGGAAGTTAGACCAATCTTTGGATCTTTGATTTGTGAGGCAATGCATTGTGAACCACGTTGTAAAATCGCAAACATATTATCAAATTACAATTAAATCAGCAGTTAAAATGAACAATCAGGTAAAGGCCTAAGATTCCCCAGCAACTATGAAATGTTCACAAGCTTGAAGGTGCCAGGCATTTAAAAAAAAATTACTTGGGGGGAGGGGGGGGGGAATGTCATTCAGAGCTGCTGTCTGGCCTGCTGACTTACTCCAGCACTTTGTGTCTTTTTTGTTGTTGTTGTAAACCAGCACCTGCAGTTCCGTGTCTATCACATTTTTCCTCAAGGGATCTTATAAATAATCACGAGTAGTACCTTTATGCCGACTTCACTGCATCTAGACTTATCAGGTATTCCATACCTATAATGCATTTACACAATGAGACATTAAGAACCTTCCCTATATTATTCCCTGCACAATATTCTATGGCTGTAATCTCCCACTATGCTAGTTTGGTGGTTAAAAATATCAAGGTGTACTATTCTGATATCACACTTTGGACAATCATAGCTTTTCCCTAATTATTATAGTAAGGGGGTTACCAAAAGCAAGCCTAGATAGACTTTGAGTAGCAAATACAACTCAGCAGTACTAAATATTCTGGAGATACAAGGAACTGCAGATGCTATTTTATACAAAAAGAGACACAAATTGCTGGAGTAACTCAGCAGATCAGACAGCTTCTCTGGAGAACACAGATAAGTGACATTTCGGGTCGGGACGCTTCTTCAGACTCAAGAAAGGTCCCAACCCAAAATACCACCTATCCATGTTCTTCAGGGCTGCTGCCTGACCACTCAGTAACTCTAGTACTGAATACTCTGCGCATATCTACATTACATACCTAGAATGGATGATTGAGGGTTGTCAGGCTGTTGAACTGGGACTCGTCCTGGAGGCTTGGTGTAAACTAGTTGGAATACTTTCCCACTGGAGTGTTTATATAACTGTCGGCCATCTGCAGACTTAACAGGCCGAAGCATTAGATTTTCTCCTGGCTGTAGCTTCAAGGTGCTTGGGAGGGCGACGGAGCACTGTCGGCCATCTTGATCAAGAGAGTCAGTTGGTCCTAACAGAAAGATGAACCATTAAAAAAAACTACAGGAGAAGCCAACAATTCACGTAATTTACCACGGTAGACATCTTCTGAGGAAAAAACATTCTTTTTCCTACTCACGCCAATGCATTTTCAAGGTTATGATAGTGAAATAAATGTCAGACTCAGGAAAGTCATATATCATTCAAAATCAATACAACAGTGAAAGATGCACACAGTGTGTTTGGGATTAACAATCATCAATCTGAAATGTCAATTATTTATTTTGCCCCAGATGTTCCCTAATCCATAGTATGCGTTTTTATTTAAGTTCCCACACTGCACTATTTTGCTTTGGGAAATGCGTACATCGTGTTCAAATGGATCAGTGTGGCCAAAAGCTGGTAAAATGGATGACCAGACAATTATATTAATACATTCTCAGAGCCAGGAAGCCAGAAATAGTACCCAACGTACTAAAAAAATTGTATAAAACTAAGGTCATATGCAATATTACAAATGTTTATTAAAAAAGTCACTACTATTCAAATTACTCATTAGATATTTTCGTACAGGTATCAGGGGTATGGGGAGAAGGTCCAAGAATTGAGTTAGGAGGGAGAGATAGATAGATCAGTCATGATGGAATGGCAAAGGGCCATTGATGGACCGAATGGCATAATTCTGCTCCTATTACTTATGAACTTGAGAACACTAGACGTGAAAAAATATTCTGTTGCTACATCTTCTGTACAACAATTACAAAATAACATGCTATTAAAAGCGAACATCATGCATCAAAGTTGTCGGTATATGTAATAGCAGGGCTGGGGTGGAAGATTGCAACCTTCACGTGGTCCGCCCTGTTTCGACTAATGCAATCAACTCGACGTGCACAAATGGAAGATCAAATAGTACAAGTTGTCCACCAACTTTAGGCTGTGCACGCCACACGAAAGAAGAAGATAGCAGGGCTGCGTTAGAAAAAATGAAATTTATGCTGATTGAACTAATTGTTCTTGTTTTATAGGAGTTGGCTGCATATAGCAAAATAATCATCAGAAACTTTTGAAAAATAGTTTTAAGTTTAGATACACATAAAATCCCAAACGTTGCCATTTCATGTGGGAAGTAATGGAAACTATCAGGAGGTTAGCTGTTATTTATCTGACAAAACCTAGATCACCAATTTAATGCAAGGATTACATCATGTTGTGGCCAAATTAGCATGTCTATTTGAACTCGAGATTTTTCAGATCAGTTTCATGATGTTTTTGATTGAGAATTAGAAATATCCAAACACTTATAGGACATAGAACAGTACAGCACAGCAATGAGCCCTTCAGCCTACAATGTTTGCGCCAAACATGATGCCAAGTTAAGCTGATCTCATCTGCCTGTACATGATCCTTATTCCTCTATTTCTTGCACTTCCATGTGTCCATCTGAAATCCTCTTATTCCTCTACATGCCATATCTTTTGTTAGTTCTGCATGAGTCGGACTTTAAAGTTATCATATAGAACAAATAACACATTAATAGATTACATGATAGCAAATATAATTAGAAATCATGAATATCAAGCCTACCTAAAGACAATCCAGAAGAATTGGTCTTACACAAAAGGTAACGGATTGGAGTGGATGAGGTTTCAGTTTTATTTTGTGATACAACAGGATTCACAAAGCAGCTTGAAGTAGGTGTTAGAGTTGTTCTGGTTATCACTTTACTCAAAGCCCCAATTTTCTGGAATGTAGTGACGGCAGATTTACTAGAAGGGGTGGGGGCTTTGGGAACATTTTTCACCATAGCGTCAGTAGTTGCAGTGATTACATCTTCCTTTTTCTGGTCTATCGACACGGGAAGTGATTGAGCTTTATCTTCTGCTGCAGAAAAGATGAAATATGAATGTGAAGTATCTAATTACTGTATACGAACATTTACATTAATTTGCTGGTACTAAAGATTATATTACATGTTATGGGCTTGTTTCATGTATTATGTAACTGATTCACTACTGATATTCAGATGTTAGCAGCATGATGTGATTAATTAAACAGAGGAAATTGCTCAAATGAGAAAGCAAATATACAGGAGGAGAGAAGAATTGATCTGTCAATCATGCTTGTTCAAGGACCAGAGAACATCTTGCAATGCTTTTTATCTCCCAGCCCAGCATCGAACGTGCCAGAATACTTCATTGCGTAAAAAGGAGACGTGTCTGAAGGGGCAATTCTCCACTCAAACTATTATATAATACTGAGCAAAAAACAAAGTGCTGGAGGAACTCAGCGGATCACGCAGCATCTGCAGAAGCAATGGACAGATGACGTTGAGTCAGGAACATTTTTCTGACTTTGTCAGAAAACGTAATATGTCCATTCCATCCACAGATGCTGCCTAACCCACTGAGTTTCTCCAGCACCTTACTTTTTTGCTCAAGATTCCAGCATCTGCAATTTCTTGTGTCCATTATTAAACATTCTGCCATCAAACGATAAAATTAGAGAATTTAAAAACAAAATCCTAGCAGACCCCAAGTAGGCAAATTTATTTCACAATCATCCTGTTCTGCATCACAGTGAAGTAGAAACAATTTAAGTACCAACTTAATGAAAGTCAATCTTCTATCCTTAAACTGTAGGCTTTTATTTTTCACAACAATCTTAGATGTAGCATCCTATATCAAACGCCAGCAACTTGGAAAAATAATCCATTACACTTCTGCACATCATAGAGCTGCTGTCTACACAAATGTAGAAGGAAGACTTTGAAGCAAGTTCAGAGTATTAATCACTCTAATGAGGTATATTCAAAGATGTTTTGGAGATTTCATTCGGCTTTAAAAAGCTACCACCTGAATTGAAATTACTGTTATGAAAAGATAGGATGAAAGGCACTCAAATACAGGTAGTGAACCAAGAGTATTTACTTACTAGTCACGCTATTGGGTGGGGAGGCAGTGCAACTGGTTACACCAGAGGACTTTACGGGTGACGATGAATTTTTTTCTACATCCATCACAACATGAACTGGTGAACTAATCTGTTCGACGGGTGGTTGGTTGGAATTATTCTTGGAAGCCTAAAACATAATATACAAATCACAAATCTAGTAAAACACTACAAAAACATTGAGATAAATTTCCTGTAAAGGCACTGATTTTATTCTACAATGAAGATATTGGCAACATAAAAACCAAACATTCTCCACAGCTATGGAAGAGGTTAAACATGTTATGGCTGAACTGTTGGATATAAACATAAATATTTAATCTTCTGAATTATACCATCAGTGAAGGAAGGAATGATTTTAGAGACGTCCTCTCCTCCCCTCCATTACTACAACATTTCACAGCCTGCCCACACACCCCTTCTCCCCGGTCTCTGGTTTCCTATTACAATGCACACACTGTTCAATGCTCAAGTCAGGATCTCCGTAATTAAACACGATACTACTAGCTGTTGTCAAATTTCCTCTCCAAAATCTGTATTGCATTATTTTGCAACTAATCAGAACCTTGTCACATTCACTAAATGAAGGAACACCTCGCTGCTCTACTGTGGTATTGGAATATATTTGGATCTCCAATGAGGTTGAAACTTGTTATTGTCACATGTACCAAGGTAAAGTGAAAAGGTTTGTTTTGCACGTAATCCAGACCAGATATACCAAACATAGATACAGTCAATTCAAACTCAAGTACAATAGATGGAACAAAGGAGAGGATACAGAGTGCCGAATATAGTTCTCAGCATTGTCGCGCATCAGTTCCATGGACAAAGTCCAATGTCTGCAATGGGGTAGAGGTGAATCTAACTGTAGCTTATGGAAGGACTGTTCAGAAGCCTATTAATGAAGGGACATCGGAACAAAATGCTATAGTTTGTAATTTGCACAAACTAAATTGGACCAGAGTCACAGGGTACAGCGGTAGAGTTGCTGCCTTACATTGCTTGCAGCGTCAAGGACCCAGTTCGATCCTGACTACGGGTGCTGTCTGTACTCAGTTTGTACGTTCTCCCCGTGAACACATGGGTTTTCTCCCAGATCTTCGGTTTCCTCCCACACTCCAAAGCCGTACAGGTTTGTAGGTTAATTGGCTTGGTATAAATGTAAATTGCCCCTAGAGTGCGTAGGATAGTGTTGGTCATTGGTCGGCATGGACTCAGTGGGCCGAAGGGCCTGTTTCCACGCTGTATCTAGAAACTAAACTAAATCCATTGATGAAAGACACACAGCTTGCTAGCCAGAAGATATAGTAATTGAAAACTTGTTAATCAAATGTATGATGAGCCCCAGAGAACACTAACGCTCAAGAAAGTCCTTACTCAAAAGGCCTATAGTTAGGACAGTCTTAACAAATTTTGACCCAGGTCACTGAATTGAACATTGCACATTGTTAGGTGGCATGGCAATCAGAGATCCCACTGATTGCTGCAGGAAGGAATGTATAAAAAGTGAAGCTCTCACCTTGGATATTAAATGATTCAGTTTTGTTTTAAAAGCAGATTTGCCAACCACAGCTTCAATCACCATAGTTTGCACCATTGGCTTGTCATATACACATTCCAAGTCAGAGAAATTCTGGATGGTTGCTCTCAAATCAACCTGCTTCTTAGGGGAAAACGACAAAGTCCCTTCCCTTTTTTCCACGTGAATTTCATATTTGTCTAACCGCTGTGTACAGGGAAGTTTTTTAGCCATTGCACATTCTGCGATCAGCTTAATTATCTTAACACGACTTTCGTTCCATGCACAGTAGGATATTATCTCAACTGTTTTAGAGTCAGGTGGTTTGTTTGGCGTCAATGGTAGCTGCTTACACCTTTCTTCTCGCTCTACATTTTTATCATCTGAAAGAGGAAGAAAATTGTTAATAACAATGCAAAGGTGTTTTTTTGTGAGTAGATAGTGGAGAAGAAACGGTATTAGAGCAATAAAAATATTAAATTAATTAACATGTTAGCCCTATCTATTACAAAATATTTCATACACAATGCAAAAACAAATGATACAAACTTGATAACTATCTGCATGGACTGGGGCCTTCATGCAGTAGTCTTAAGGTATGGAATAGCGGTACTGACTCCTGATCAAGCAAGCAGTACAAGCAAAAACTAATTGATGCCTTAATATAGACGGAAGCAACGATTATTGAGATCATTTGTTTCCAGAATTGATGAAAATAGTATACAAGGGGTGAGGAAGCCAGCATAGAGATCAAGGACATTGAATGAAGAATTAAACAGAATAAGATATAACTGCCCCCTGTCAAAAATAATAGAGCATTTATCGCAAAGCAGCAACCAGAGCAGAGTTTTACCAGCTTCAGTCCCCTTTGGTAAAACATTTGTGATTGTGTCAGTTACATTTAAACTTGAGAAGGGAATAGTTCACATATATATTTATAGATATATACAAAATTTAACCAAGTGCAAAGGTTTATTTAACAAAATTAGCAATGAAACATGTTAAAAGGTTATAACTGAAAAGGAGACAGAATGGAAGCAGAAAATGCACAAAATTCGAGAAGCAAATTGACATAAGAGTTAGATTTCATGACTTTGTTTATTTTTAAAAGGGCCTTGCACTATTTTTTATTTTTTTTTAATCAGCTCTCAGCTTATAGTTTATGTGCCTACCAATACAAAGCTTTATGAACCAGAAATATTAAGGTAACATTTCTGCTTATTGTTTCTATTAGAGAGTCATGGTTGAAGGAAGGGCAGGACTAGTAATTCAACATTCCAGGGTATAAATCTTTGTGCATGAATGGGGGAAGAATGTAAAAAGAGTTGGTATTACAACTTATTAAGGAGTCAGTAAATTAAGTAATGGGGAAGATATCTTCGAAGACTCCACAAATTAGCCAATAAGACAACTTAGCAGCAAACCTCGAGTGATAATTTACCGGTGGTATATGGCATGCTTCAGAAATGTCAGCAGGAGATAAGAGGGGCAGATATGTGCGCAAATCACAGAGGTGGAAGGGTTACAGTGGAAGGGGATTTTAATTTAAAAAATATTGTTCCCCAGTCATGGAAAGCATCACCAGTATGAAAAGCTTAGGAGTTTATTTTTTTTCGTACACCCAGGAGAGCTTGTTGTGCCTTAATGCAGATAGTCCTATGGCAGAATGCATAGGTTTAAGGTTAGGGGTTAGAGTTTAGAGGGCCTTTGTGAAAGATTATTTTCACCTAGGTGGATGAAATCTGCAAAACACTGCCCAGACGATGGTGGAGTAATCTTTAAGTATCTTGAATCATCAAACATAGCAGAGACTTGCTGGTCAGTTCAGGCATGTTAAAGCAGAACTTTAACATGCCTGAACAGGTTGAAGGGCCTGTTTCTCAACTGATTGACTCCAATGTAAACACAAATTAACATTCAATATCAATTGCAGAACACTGCTCAGTCAAAACTTGCATTTAAACAATGGTTCATGTAAAATACTGACAGGACCCAAAGGTGGGATTTTTACACCCTTTATTAGTAAAATTCAGGCTAAGTTCCAACTCGGGTATATGCAATATTTTTCTTGAAAAAATTGGTAGCCCAGGTTTTAGAAGATGAGAATTCTATAAACAAGAATTATTTTGCATATTTTATGATTATGTAAGATTTTCACTTAAAAATGCATTTAAAAATATTTCTAATTTAAGACATTCTCTCCATGATTCCTCACATCTCAAAGATATTTCTTTCAATATCCTCACCTGAAATGTATGTGGCTTCATTTTGACTTCCTGAAATACTAGATTTCTTTCCACCTTTGGTTTTTGATGACACATGCACGACCTTAAGGTTTGCTGGATTTGGTTTCATTTGTTTCTTTAAAAAAAAAGAAGAAGGAAAAAACAGTAAGAGAAGTTCCAAGAATCGTAGTTCTGGAAAGACTCCCTGTCAAATTGCTTTAGAACATTTTCTAGACCATAAAGACAGTAGCCACAATGAGTAGCGAAGCAAATGTATGTTTAATGTTGTGTGGGTTACCAGTCAGGTGGCTGCTTTGTCATGGAAGCTACTGAGCTTGGATGTTGTCAAAGTAGCCTCCACATAGGCAAGCGGGCAGCATTTCATCCTGCTCCTGGCTCATGTCACATCAAGGGTGAAAATACAGAGCAAGGAAGGAAATAAAATCACTAGAGAATGTATAAAATTAATAAAAAACTAGAAAAAAGGTTGATACTAAATTGCTCACCTTTTGTGGGGCTGTGACATGAAATTGAGTCGGGTCATCTTTAATCGATAGTTTTGGCGCATTTTTATTTTGATTGGGTATTTTTGACCTTTTAGCCACAGAGCTGCTGTTATGCTTTTTACGCCTTTTTTTCCCACGCACGCTGTTGCTTTGTACATCTCTGATGAATATCCCTTTGTTTGTAACGCTGAAGTGTTTCTCCAGCACAGGTGGCATTTCCAAATGTGCAGATTTGTTTTTTGGTGGCAGAGCCAAGTCAGGTGAATGAGTAATAAGGTTTTGTTGAATACTACATGGTGAATCAAAGAGGTTCGGAGTACGACAACCAATCTCAGGCATCTCGTAGTCATACAGCAGAGATTGCTGTTCAATAATCTTCCCTTCTTTTTCCAGGTATTCATCCAGCAGATCACTAACAAATGCTGATCTATTTTTAATAACTGTAGTGGTGGCGCCTACTAAAAGCAAGCATAAAGGAAGCATAAATAACCGTATAAAAGGAAGCATGAATAACAAAAGCTTTTCACGGTACACGTGACAATAAACTTTACACGTGACAATAAAATGAACTGAAACTGAAGGTATCAATTTGAGAGACAAGACAAATTTTTTAAATATTGAATTAAAGCCATGATCATATTGAATGGCGGTGCAGGCTCGAAGGGCCAAATGGCCTACTCCTGCACCTATTTTCTATGTTTTTAAATACAATTTACACAATTCAAAATTGAAATAGACCAATAATATACAAAATCTATTCAAGCTTAGTTTAAGGAAAGGAATGAGTAGATTCATGCTGTACGTTTCTGTACAAGTTATCTCCACAATAGGGACTGTCCCTCTGAACCTTCATGACCCTCAAGTCTTTTATATGATTTTAAAGAAAAAAAAACATCCTCCTCTATGTATCTCACAGTCATCGAGCTGGGGTGAGGTCAACTATACTTTTGTGGCTCTATTTAACCAACCATAGACAGCCTGACAAGCAGGAATCATCCATTGGGGAATGCTGGACCACTGCCTTTGGGTTCCACCACAAGCTCTGCTGCATGACTACTAACTACAATCTCTTCCCAGCCAACAGTCCGCAACAGATCTAGACTGTCCACAAGGTTGGTATCATCATGAAAATTAGCTTTGGAGCACAAACTTTGCCAGGATGGCGATTAAGACAAATATGATAGCGGCACTTAAGAAACATTTGAGAGGCATATGGATATGCAGGGAATGGAGGGATGTAGGGATAGACTCGGATTCATACAGCATGGAAACATGCCCTTCGGCCTTCACTTTAGTGTCATCTGTAAACTTACTAATCATGCCTTGAACGTTCTCATCCAAATCATTGATACAGGTGACAATGAGTCTAGCACCAAACCCTGAGGCACTCCACTAGGCACAGACCTCCAGTCCGAAAAGTAACCCTCCACCATTACCCTCAGCTTACTGCCATGAAGCAATTTTTTTAATCCAGTCGGCTATCTCTCCTTGGATCCCATACGATCTAATCTTCCAGAGCAGAATGGATTATGAGCAGGCAGATAAGAGTTGGTCTAGGCATCATGCTTGGCACATTTATTTTTGGCTCAAGGACCTGTTCTGGTGCTGCACTGTTCTATGCTCTTTGTTCTACAAAATAACATTTGGCTTGACTCTTTCCCCGTCTCAATAGATTTTTTGTTGAAAGTGTCAACCACACCTGTTGCATTGACAATTAATTCCTGGCGGCTCTCTCATTCTTTTAACTTTAAACCAGGTCAACAAAAAAACTGTTCAAATCGCAACTAAAGCCAGCTTTCATTCATTCTTTGCTTCTGTGCTCACCAATCTGTATTCAAATCAAGGCAGAACAGATTTAATTGGTACTGAAGCTACTGCAATTATTGGGATGCTTTAGAATTTGCAACAAGCCTCCTCCACTACATGCCATACACTTGACTAGCACTGTTGACCTGGACCTCAACCATGCTGGAAGAGACTTTGACCTACTTTGGATCACAGGCAATCTTCTGGTACAGTGATCATGAGGCTCTAACCAGTTAGAAATGGCTGCAAGGTCACACAAAACGTAGTTTCGTTTAGTTAGAGAGGCGGAAACAGGCCTACCTAGTCCGCGCCGACCAGCAATCCCCATACACTAATACTATCCTACACACACTAGCGATAATTTACAATTTTACTAAGCCAACAGCCCACAATGAACATCGAATTCTCCCAATTTTGTTAGTCCTTGCTGTCTCCTCCCCTTCCTCAGTCCCCCTGCTGTCTCCTCCCATCCCCCAGCCTTTGGGCTCCTCCTCCTTTTTCCTTTCTTGTCCCCGCCCCCCCCCACCCCCGATCAGTCTGTAGAAGGGTTTCGGCCCGAAACGTTGCCTATTTCCTTCGCTCCATAGATGCTGCTGCACCCGCTGAGTTTCTCCAGCTTTTTTGTGTACCTTCGATTTTCCAACATCTGCAGTTCCTTCTTAAAGCCCACAAACCTGTACGTCTTTGGAGTATGGGAGGAAAGCGGAGCACCCGGAGAAAACACACGCAGGTCACGGGGAGAACGTACAAACAGCACCCGTAGTCAGGATCGAACCGGAGTCTCTGGCGCTGTAAAGCAGCAACTCTACAGCAGCTCCACCGTGACGCCAAGGATCCCAGTTGGAAGTCCAAACATGCTCCCCATTCAGGTGAATGTTGGGGCTGGGGGGTAGTAGTGGCATTTACTGATGGACAACTTAAACATGGAACAGACTGTGCTGATTTATACAAGTCAAGTCAAGCTGACAAGAGGAGGGACTTGGACAGGAATCACTATACATCCAATAAGTAATATCGTGCTTTGTTTCTGTCACTTTGTCCCTTCCTATCATGCCTGTTGCCAGCTCTAGAACGTTTTGAAGTATTTCCACTGCTCCAAATCAAACCTTTTGATCATTCAATTTTAAATGCTCCATCTTGACTTGTCTTCTCTGGCCAAGATCTCAAATGCTGGAATAACTTTAACCAGATTTTCTTCCTTTAAAACTAATTTGTTTCCCAGGAGTCTGCTGAGTTACTCCAGTAATTCATGTTTTTATATAAACTATCATCTGCAAGAGCTTGTGTCTCCATCAAACTTGTAAATCTACCTTGTGCACTCAACAAATCTAAAATGCTTGCTGTTAATGTGACGTGCATAGAACTGCTCTCAACACTTGTAGTGAACTGTGTACATAAATGAATTTCACTGTACCTCGGTAGTGGCAAATAAAGTGCCATGCCATACTTCTGGTGATATCTAAACAAGACTACATATATATGTGTACCACAACGTTATTGTTCATATACTCTATTCCACTACATAAGCACATAAATTCCAAATATTCTATTTTTACATCAATCCATGACAATCGACTTGCCTTGTCAGACTTTTTACAAAACATTTTTTTTAAATCTTGCTTACTTGAAGGTAATGGGTTTGGTTTGTCATCAGGTGACCCTGGCTGCAGATTAAATTTGTTCTTCCAACCCTTAATCTTGGTGAGATCATTGGTTTTTCCTGTCCGGGAGATAAATGGAATTCCGGATTCTGCAAGTAATAAATTCACAAGATATGTAAATATAACGGAAACTCACAAACCCAGCATGTATGCTCTTTTCTGATGTCATTATGCATTGATATTTTAACTTATACCTCCCAATATCATTTACCAAAGCAGGACTGACCATGAGCTGTTGTTAAAATTAGCACAAGTTTTCAAGTCGAGACCTGTCTTATGACTGAAGAAGGGTCTCGACTCGAAACGTCACTGATTCCTCTCCAGAGATGCTGAGTTGCTCCAGCATTTTGCATCTACCTTCGATTTAAACCTGCATCGTTAGTTCTTTCCTTCACAAGTTTTCAAGTGATTAGACGTTTGTGATTTTGTGGACCAATACACAAAAGATTTGTAAGTATATTTGTGGACCATTTGTTTGCAGAAATCCTCAAAGGATTAAAGTTTAAGGAAGACTGAGTCAAGAGAAACACAATTTAAATTGAGGCCGTCACAAGTGGCATAAGAACTTTATATTCAAAGTTGATTTTCCTCTTTTCATCCCCTATCCTCAAAATATCTACAGCAGATGCATCCAAACCAGCGCCAATGGATTCAGCTGACTGGAGAATATTGGGTTTACTCAGGCAAAGGGTCTTTAAACTAACACATTACTTCTGTTTCTCCTTCCACAGTTGCTGCCGATTCTGCTGAGCTTTTCTGGTATTTTATTTTATTTCTACTTGAGAGCAGACCATCATCAGCAGTTCCTGGTATCCCTGTTATTCACCCTGGGGTCAGGCTGAACCAATGCATCCCTGCAGAAATAATGGCGTGCAATGCTGGAAGTCTATATCAGTCATCCTGCCACTTCCCATGTGCTACTCCAACGGACTCTAATCATTTAACAGTCTAATCTGAAGAAGGGTCTTGACCCAAAACTTTGCCATTTCCTTCGCTTCATAGATGCTGCTTCACCCGCTGAGTTTCTCCAGTATTTTGTCTACCTTCGATTTTCCAGCATCTGCAGTTCCCTCTTAAACATAACAGTCTAAACTAATCATTTAACAGTCTAATCTTCCACAGATGTCTCAGCTCTCTGATAAAAACATAGAAAATAGGTGTAGGAGTAGGCTATTCAGCCTTTCGAGCCAGTACCGCCATTCAATATGATATTGGCTGATCATCTAAAATCAGTACCCCGTTCCAGCTTTTTCCTCATATCCCTTGATTCTGTTAGCCCCAATGAGCTAAATCTAACTCTCTCTTGAAAACATCCAGTGAATTGGCCTCCACTATCTTCTGTGGCAGAGAATTCTACAGATTCACAACTCTCTGGGTGAAAGTCGCTCCTGAGGTTAATGTTTCATGTCTAGAACCCTACATGGTCAGATTATTCACTCCACAGATATTGCCTGAAGTATTATTAATGCAGCCAATCTGTTCAATTCAGATGGGCAAGGCAAGAATGAGATCATTATCCATCTGTAATCCTTCCTTTAACAGCACCAAAATCTTGGCTGCACAAACCACATTATCCAAGAGAACATTTTGTATTAAAACTTAGACTGAATGCTTTACTTACCCCGCATTCCATGTGACTCAGCTCCAGAAAAGGAGGAATAATTCAATTCAGCATTCTGCTCAGAACTGGTAACAGAGTGTCCATGATACAAAGCATGTCCTAAATGTTTCAAGTTTAGCCATTCGGTGATCTGAAGGCCACTTAGTTTTATGCCAGCTAGAGAAAATGAGAGCACGAGCATAAGCACAATAAGCGAGATCAATTAAGTAATTAGGATCAGTTCACTTATTTTAAAAGACCATGGATTAGGCCTAGTAACTCGAGCATCAATGGAAGGTATTATAGTATGGTACAACAGCAGTTCTCACCAGCAAGCAATATACTTTGACCTCCTGACTATAGTCATGCCACTCAGAGAGGCACAAGGATGTAAATATCTGCACATTTTTGAGGGCTAACCCTGGGCTTTTTGGCAGAGGGTATAAATAGTCTCAGGAAACATGGAAGTCAGGCCAGGCAAAGAAAGATGCTGTGCCAGTGTTATAAGAACAGCAGAATTCTCCAAGTCTCATATTTTCTGTTACCTTACAGTATGTGGCCTTTAAACACAGATTTTTTAAAGCGTATATCAATCTTTTAATGACATGCAATTGTCAACGATTGCTAATTGCACATATTTGGCTTTTCATCAAGATTTTACACCATGGTATAAAAAGGTTTGCAGCAGCTCAGAATGAAATGCTTTTTATGGACTGGAAAGAAATGAATCATCAAGTTCCCCAGGGGTTGATATTGGGATCACTGTTATTCTTCATATATTTCTGATAAAGGATTTTGGACCTGAAAAGTTAACTGTTTCTCTTTCCATTGATGTTTCCAACATTTACTGAGTTTTATTCCAGATTTCCAGCATCTGTACTCTTTTCCTGATTATCAGTTTCTAGCATCTGGTGTCCACACAAGCATTACCATTTCAGCTGTAGCGCAGACACACTCCAAGTGAAGTGCTTTCCACTCAGCTCCAACTTCAGAAAAAAGACTCCCCAATTCACCAGCACAAAATTAGTTTAGTTTAGTTCGGAGATACAGAGCGGAAATAGGCCCTTCGGTCCACGAGTTGTCGCAGACCAACAATCCCCGTACACTAGAGCTATCCTACACACCAGGGACAATTTACAACTTTTACCGAAGCCAATTAACCTACAAACCTGTACGTTTTTGAAAACCGGAGCACTTGGAGAAAACCTATGCGGTCACAGGAGAACATATAAACTCTGTGCAGACAGCCCCCCCTACTCAGGATGGAACCCGGGTCTCTGACGGTGCAAGGCAGTGACTCTACAGCTGTGCCACCGTGTCTCCCTTTAATCTTCTCTGCAAGTTTAAATGGCAATTACTGACCTAACCACATTTGGAAGTGTAAAATACCAAAGGCAGAAACCAGTTCATATAATGTTTAAGTTGAATACTAAGGAAATTAAAGTCAACCCCTGCTCAAATGCTGAACTTAAAAGGATTAAAATATAAATGTAAATTTAACAAAAGGAACATGTATAAGTAGGAAACAGCAAAAAAGTGTACAAACATTTTTGTAAAACTGGATGCAGTATTTCATGTGATCCATTCCATATCAGCTCATCCCGTAGTTTCTGTTCAAGATTTTCAATCTCCGCTATCCTGTCCTGAGAATCTGTTGGAGGTAAGTAGAAGCTTTGTTTTTTATTTAAAAGATTGCTTGATTTTATAAGAAGACATGTTGTGGGGTGATGCCTGTATGGTGGTGAGTAGTCGCCCAAAGAGTCGTACCTTTTTCTGGTCGCTGCTGGATTTTCAACATTTTGAAGATTTTCGGCAACCTGCTGCGACTGTGACGGGTGCCGGCAAGTAAAAATCGCTTAAGTGGGACAGCTCCTTTAGGCAGCAATTCTACCGCTGCACCACTGTGCTGCCTCTCAGGAAATTCAAGAAAACATTCCTCAATTTGCACATTGGAATGCTGGACATTTATTCTTCCCCCCAAGTTTTGTCCTCTTATTCTGTTCTAGTCCAATCTACATGCCTCTCTGCTGTTCTGTGTAATGAACTGTAATAGATTCGCATGCTGAAACATTTCTGAAACCTTTGGGTTGTAATGGATACGATCATAAGAACAGAACAGGGCAAGAAATTTCCATGCTAATGCTGCTTGAATACGGCCTTTAATTGATTTAATCTTGTAAAGGGTGTTGTTTTGTAAGACGGTGTCCAATATGACAAGGATGAAATAATAGAATGATCTAGTGGGGACACAAACTAGATTGGGTGGTTTGGACGGTGGTGGTGGTGGTGGTATACACTGTTGAAATAATTAATCTCAGTGGCCAACAAATTAGAAAACATTTGAAAAAATAATTGCTCAAGCAAGGTACAGCATGGTACCAAGTACGAATGAAACGTTGATCTAACAAGGAAGAATCTTTGATTGGAGAAAACCTGCACGGTATGAAAATAAGTTGCAATAACCAGATTGGGAATTTAAATAAATGCATTTAGGACCACAATAGGAGAATATTCTGTGAAGTAATTGACTTCCTATTACTGACCTTCAAAACTGAATGACTGTTTTATTTGAAGTACATTTTCTACAGGTGGAATTTTTCTCATTTGTTTCATAAGTCCTTGGTTATTTGTACATTCTTGGGTTTTTCCTGCACCATCCTTTAGGGGAATAATTGCCTTCAGTTTCTGCTCAGACTCCTCATTATTATTTGTGGTATCGTGTATTTTTACTACATTGAGGAAAGACTTCTTTTCACATCGCTTCCTAGCCTTTCGGCTATTCACACCATCCTGTGAGCAAAAAATGAACAATCATTCAGTGCTTCATAGGGAGAAGCTGGAAAGAATCACAAACCGCTCTGAACCGTTCATGCACTTGGGATTCCAGTCAACTTTCCAGACAGGAATTTCCCCATTTCTGATACAATTAGGTAGTTTCCATATTAAAACAAGTAAAACCAATACAAGAGGACCATTCTCAAAAACTTCCCAAAGGACAAACACAAAGAACTTTTGACAAACCCAAGAACATCTCATGTTTCCACTGGTGGGAGAGTCTAGGGGTCATAGCCTCAGAATTAAAGGGCGCTCTTTCAGAAAGGAAGTGAGGAGTACCTTCTTTAGTCAGAGGGGAGTTAATCTGTGGAACACATTGCCACAGAGGGCTGTGGAGGACGTCAATGGATATTTTTAAGGCAGAGATAGACAAATTCTTGATTAGAACAGGTGTCAAGGGTTATGGGGAGAATGCCGGAAAATTGGATTAGGAGGCAGAGCCCAGCCATGATCGAATGGCAGAATAGACTCGATGGGCCGAATGGCCTAATTCTACCATACTTTGTGAACTTGTGAAAAAAACCTGCAAGTGACGAAAGTGGTCGCCTCTCAGCAAATGCTTTCCCTAATGGCTTTTCTTCATAAGCTAAGCACAAGCTACTTACATTTGAGGCATGTCAAATGGAAGGGCAAGTGGGGAGGTTTCAGGAGATAAGAGAACAGGGCATAGCCCTGAAATATTGAAACGCTTTGGCAAGATGCCTCATTGGCTTGTTGTAGTGTAGCTTGACATGACAATCAATGGCAAAACCACTTTCAACTTGCACGACTTGGACACAATTTAGCAAAATTGGAGGTCATACCAGGGAGGCATTTGTGATTACACTGAATGCTAGTTACAATACTAGCTTGGCAAATAGTATAATTTTATCAACAACTGGATGTGTAGATCCAATGGATGCACTGACACAACTGCAAGCAGAACTATAAGATGCTTATGCTTTAATCACATCTGATATTACTGCATCGTCAGCAAGACATATCACACTAAAGCTCCTGTCCCACTTGGACGACCTATGCCGACCTTTTTTTACTCGTGGATATTTTTTATCAGGTTGGAAAAACGGCGCGACCTACTTGAGGACACGAGTACGCGGAGACCACTCACGAGCATGAGGAAGAGTTACGAAGACCTCCCATGACCTCATGGCGACCATGCTGCGAGTATGAGTCAAGGGCAAACTCGGCAGAGGTCGGCAATTACAATACAAATTAAAGAATGCAGACTCCACTAGAGTCCCTTTGTATTGTCTCAGCAGAATGAGATTCTACAAGAATGTGCCAATGGAGATGGTTTAAATCATTGAATTGAATAAATGTTATTAGCCAAGTATGTTTTCATGCAAGGAGTTTGTCTTGGTGCTTAGCTCGCAAGTAACAACACGATATAGAGTAGACAATTAAAAATAAAACGTAATAATTTAAACATGTGAAGAACGAAATAAAAAAAACAGAGCAAAAGGAGGTTACAGGCTTTTGGTTGTAGAGTAGAGCTACTGCTTGTGGGGAAACAATCAAGAGCAAGCACCAAGATTTACATTATTATTAAGTTAACTGCTCTTTGATGAAGACAATTGTGACCAAGTTCATTGGGCAAGGCCCTTGGTCACATTTGGAACATAGAACAGCACAGCACAGAAACAGGCCATAAGGCCCTCAAGGTCTGTGCTGAAGTTGATGTCAAGAGAAACTAATCTCATCTGCCTGCACATGATCCATATCCATGTGCCTATCTAAAAGCCTCAAACTTCATTATTGTATCTGCCTCCACCCCCTCCCTCCCCAGCAGCGGGTTCCAGGCATCCATCACCTGTGTAAAAAAACTTGCCCCACGCATCTTTAAACTTTGCCCCTCTCACCTTAAAGCCATACCCTCTAGCCCCTGACATTTCCACCCTGGGAAAATGTTCCGTTTACTCTATCTCTGCCTCCCATAATTCCATATACAACCAACTCAACCTCCACCATTCCAGAGAAAACAATCCAAGTTTGTCTAACCTCCCCTTGTAGCGAATACCCCTTCATTCAGGTAACAATATGGTAAAGCTCTTCCATCTACAAGCCTCCACATCCTTCCTGTAATGGGGCACCCAGAACTGCAGGCAATATTCCGAATGCAGCCTAACCAAAATCTTACAGAGCTGCATCATGACACCTGACTCTTATATGCAATAACAATTTTCCACCAAAAATCTATAGCTGATTATTTACCTGTTTGGAGGTCTTTAGGTCACGTAGTGCAGTGCCATAGGGATTATAGAAGTGTTTTAGCTGCCTGATAAATTTATTTTCATACTTTGTCACAGCAAAGAACTCAGTTTGTTGAAAGACAAATGTGTAGACACGGGGATCATTCAGGTTTAGCTTCTCAATGATTCCATCAGTTACAATAATGTGGAATTGGGGGATGTATCGATGCATTGAATGAAGGATTGCATTGCCTTCTTCTGCTGTAGGGCAATTGGTCAATCTGAGTTTGGCAAAAGACAACGTCTTAAGCATCCATTCTTTTCCAGAAACACTCCCATTTGGATGGAAATAAAGCCTCCCCATTACATGTGGGGTTGCTTTCCCATTTATCTGCCATTTGCATCCATTGTATCTGTAGCGGTAGCTGTCCACTGGAGAGATATCCATTGCCATGATGTACTTTTTCTCGGGATCCAGCCCGGAGACTGAATATTCACAGTATGGAAACATAAACCTTCCCCGTTTGGACATTCTCATCTCGGTACCCAAGTTGTAAAATTTGTCCCAGATGCTCCACTTTTTCAGATAGACCTTGACGTTCCCGGACTTGAGGCAGGATGGAGGAGACTTCATCACGCCATTGTTGTCTTCAAGGCGGCGAAGACGGCCGGGGGCGATGTCATCAATTTTTTTCCCGTCCATGGCGAAGTGTGTGTGTGTGTACGTGTGTGGATACACGACAAGAGGTATGCGCTTGCAATCCGTTGGGCAGGCAGCCTGCAGTTCGCAGCGACGCCTCAATCAATGCACGGCCATGGAGCAGGAAGGGGGGCGGGAGAAGGCCGGCAGCTCCTGGCCGCCGTCAGCCATCGCCGAGAGTCAGGCGGCTGCTCCACACTCGACTCGGCATAGGCATCCTAGAAGTGAAAGCGGCGAGAACTCCGATTAATAAAGCGGGCAGCGAGGAGGAGGAGGAGGGGGGGGGGGGAAGGGGAAAATAAATGGTGCAATTTACGCGCTGGATTCGCGGCAGCCAACTTCACATGGACCGGTTCTGCAGCGGGCTTTGACTGTGATTTTTTTGGCCGGTTAAAATAGAAGAGCTGGGAGGTAGATCGTTCAAAGAAAACCCTCCCCCGAGGGAGACGGGGAGACAATGGGGAGCGAACCGCTGGGAGTAGCCGGACATGTGATTGCTCTCCATTTCTCCATTGTGGGAGGCGGTCGGGCCGGGGCCCTGCTGTACAGGGCCGTGCTCCGTGTCTGGCGGTCTGGGTCTGGAGTGGACTGGGTGCGGGCCAAGCACAGCCCGCTCTCGGGGAGAGAGGGAGGGAGAGAGGGAAGCAAGAGGGAGGGAGGGAGGGTGGGAAGTAAGAGGGTGGGCTCACCGCTCACCTCGCCGTCTCTGCTCCTCTCTCCGCGGCAGGAGCAGGAGGAGGAGGGGGGTGGGTGGAGGTGGCGAGGGAGGAGGGTGGGGGTGGGGGTGGTGAGAGTGAGCGCAGCCAAAGGCTCACGCCCCACACACACACGCACTCACAGTCCGAACAAAAGGCGCCTGGGCCTAGGCGCCTCGGCCTCGAGTGCCACCAGCGGGCCTGTCCGCCTGCTTCTCTCCGCCGGTCACTCCCCCCCCCCCCCCCCAGGCGCTTTATTACCTCGCAGCCGTGAGCGGGATGGCGTTGGCCGTGCGGTCCCACTGCCCTTCCCTCTCCCACCACCACCCCGCGGGTGTCCGTTCGCCGGCGGTGAGGCGATGCGCTCGAGCCCGCTGCCAGGCCTCTAAACAACACGCACCGCCCGCGCCCTCACCACGTGACTGTCCCCCCAACCCCCACCGCCGGCCACGTGGTGCCGCGGTGGCATTGCATGGGTGCAGCAGACTCGGTTGCCACTTGTATTGGCATCTTTGCCCACCTCTACCTCTTCTCTCCTTGCACGCTAATCCCACCCCATTGCTGGCCGTGCAAGCATGGTCAGGCTGCAAACAGCAACTGGTGCAAATCATCTACCGCCTCCCGATCGAACGAGGTTCCCACAAGGAATAAACAAAAAACATGTCAGGATTTTTTTTTTTTTAATCGCGTTGCAAACGTAGTCCCACATCCACGATCGACTGGTCTCTCTACCTCCTCCATCCCGCCCACATGCAGGCTTGCTCGCCCGCACAACTGTGCAGCCAAACTTTTTTTTTTAAATATCCGTGTAAGGCAAGAGAGCTTGAGCTGCCAGCAAAACGTTTCTTTCTCGAGATATGGTGGTGGTGTTGGCCAAACTCAACCCTTCCAGTTCAGTTTCACACCTCTGCCTGCAGTGATAGAAACGGGAGAGATTAAGAATTAATAATCGCATTCAGGCTTTCGCAATCTTCTGTCACTCGCCATCGCACGCTGATCACGATGTTTACTGAGAACAACACAGCCAACGTTAAGTTTAACTTTTTACGAAGGTGAAATGTACGTAATTTATTGTCCAAACGAGGTTATGGTGTTCACTTAAAATTCAAAAGTTGTTTCTATGATAATCAAAAATAGGCTAAAACCACAAGTTGTGGTAAATTTGTAATCCTATTTGGACACAACGTGCTGGAGTAACTCAGCAGATCAGACATCATCTCTGGAGAACAAGGATAGATGGCGCTTCGGATCCTATTTCAGTTCTCCCCCCCCCCCCCCCCCCCCCCCACTCGAAATGTCACCTATCCATGTTCTCCAGAGACGATGTTACTCCAGCACGTTGTGTCCTTTTGTTTATTAACTAGCATCTGCAGCTCGTTGTTTCTACATTATAATCATATTTTGTAGTGCAGAAAAGGCAATTATGATAACATGTACTTTGCTCACTATAACACTATTGAAATTACAGCTATTCCAGAAAATTGTCAATGATGGATATCCAGCAGTTTTTGTCTTTCTTTCAGATTTCCTTCAAATGCAATTTGTTTTTGCATTTCAGTTGCACTTCACCTTTGAAACACTAGAAACTACTGCTGTAATCTGGCCATAAAAGATCACCATAACATAATTCCCCAGATTACCAGCATCAATCCAAAATCCCATCTCACCGAAAAAGTATGTTTTTGTCATTTTGGCAATTAAGGTTAACTGGAATTGCATAATGGGAAAGATAGATGTTAAAATTCCAGAATACTAAAATAAATACAAATTTTGTTTCAATGAAAATCAATATCCTTTAATAGATATTAAATATATCTGAATTGTGAAATCCAATATTGTTTCGTTCTTCACCATTCAGGTTGCTGCAGAGTAGTTTTTTTTAAATGAGTCACTATGCTTTGGTAGTCAAAAAATTATACATCTTTAATTCCCTGGGAGGTGGCCATCCTGACTCCAGCTCCCTGCAGGCACCATATCCTTATTTCTTTACATTACCCTAACTGCTCCCCCTTTCCATTTTTAAATTGAATATATTCACATTTAGCAATTCCAAAGTGAATAAGCAGCCATCAAATACGGGATCTTAACCAACCATTGTTTTATCAAAGATAGACACAAAAAGCTGGAGTAACTCAGTGGGATAGGCAGCATCTCTGGAGAGAAGGAATGGGTGATGTTTTGGGTCGAGACCCTTCTTCAGACAAGTATGCAACCCAGTAAAAATAGCTGAGCAAAATTGTCACTTTGTCCAGCCATTCAAGAATTTGTCAATGTTGACAGCTAATATGCAGGATGGAAAGCAGTAGTCATCAACAGAAAATTTAAGAAGGAACTGCAGATGCTGGAAAATAGAAGGTAGACAAAAATGCTGGAGAAATTCAGCAGGTGAGGCAACATCTATGGAGCAAAGGAAATAGGCAACCCTTCGGGTCTCAACCCGAAGCGTTGCCTATTTCCTTTGCTCCATAGAAACTGCCTCAGCCGGAGTTTCTCCAGCATTTTTGTCTACCTTCTGTCATCAACAGAAAGGTTGGGAATGAACATAAAATACAAAGCAAATAAACTGCTGCAAGGGCTCAGCAAGTTGGGCAGTATCTGTGTATCAAAACGAACAGATGACACTTTGGGTTGGGACCCTCCTTCAAGCAGTTAGCTTTTTGCTCAAGATTCTTCAAAGATACCGTCAAAACACACGGTAGTGGTTGGTTTAAAAGCAACAAATCATTTTAAATTCACAATATGACGGATATAAAGCACTTCGGGATAAATGGAACATAAAACATATATAAATATTCTCAACACAATGTTGTTAATTCAATATAGTTGTTTTAGGACATTGATACTTAACTCTTGTTCAGGTCAATTGTATAGTGTTTAGTATAAATAAATGAATTCCTTAAGATGGGAACATTTTCCTCTGAATCTGAATATTGCGAATCCAACTAAATGCCACAATGTTGGATTAATTTAGAAATACACTACAAAAAAGAAATGCATAAAAGCATTTTTATAGTACATTTGATGCATTTTACATCCAATAAAGAACTTTCAAAGTACCTGTAGTCCTGCCTCAATAAAGTAGGCAAGGCAGATGATTCATACTCGGGAGGGGGGGGAAAAAAAAATCACACAAAAAGAGAGTTGTGAATCTGTGGAATTCTTTGCCACAGAAGGCAGTGGAGGCCAATTCACAGGATGCTTTCAAGAGGGAGTTAGATTTAGCTCTTAGGGCTAAAGGAATCAAGGGATATGGGGAAAAAGCAGGAACGGGGTACTGATTTTAGATGATCAGCCATGATCATATTGATTGGTAGTGCTGGCTCAAGGGGCCGAACGGCCTACTCCACCTATTTTTCAGTTTCTCTCCCCTCTCCTGGCTTTCTTCCCTCCCTCTCCCCTCTCCCCCCCAATCTGTCTGAAGAAGGATCCCGACTTGAAACATCACCATATCCTTATTTCTTTACATTACCCTAACTGCTCCCCCTTTCCATTTTTAAATTGAATATATTCACATTTAGCAATTCCAAAGTGAATAAGCAGCCATCAAATACGGGATCTTAACCACACAAAAAGATGTGAGGATGCTCTGTTAACTATTTAAAAAAAATTAATGCCGAGAATAAACATTGGGCAAGACCATGATCAACTCCTTTCCGATATTCAAAATAACACCACCGGATTTTTCAACACTGTCAAACAAAATGTGAGAAAAATGCTCTCCAGCATTTTTGTGTACCTTCGATCTTCCAGCATCTGCAGTTCCTTCTTGAACAACAAAATAAGTGAGAGCCCTAGTTTAATGATGCACCCAAAGGACAGCATTTCCATCAAAACAGAATTTTGTCCATACTGTACCAGTCTGTCTACGTAAATTTAATCAGATCAAGTCTTTGACTTTTTTTTATTTTTTAATTTATTTTTTTAAAAAATTTATTTATTAGAAGTAGACATATTATAAAATGTAGTTACATATTATAGTAAAAAAAAAAACTTTTCATATACATCAGTCATACATTATTAAAATTTTCCATTATCAATTACTTCTGCTTCTAGTATTTTTATTTTTTATAGAAAGCGAGAAAAAGAGAGGGTAAAAAGTTACAAATAAAAAAGAAAGCAAAAAACAAAACAAAAAAACAACACAACAGAAAAACAAGGGAGGTGGAATGGGTTACCTGTAATACATCAATGGAGATAGGTTCGTAGGTTATAAAGTATAGTTTTTCATCTGTTCCTGAGTTCAAGTTTCAGCTGGGTCCTCGTGCTGTGCCAATCTATCCCTTCAGATAGTTAATGAATGGAGCCCAAATTTTATGGAAAAGATAAGTCTTTGACTTCTGACTCAGAAAACAATTTAGTTAAGGCTGAATGAAGTGCCATTTCTTCCATCACCAGATCGAGTGAAATGTTGTTTGTCCAAATACTTAAAGAAATATTACAATGATTCCACTGGAATGCTCTGCCTATTAGCTTAAAGATAACAAGCATTAATCTATTCTCCCCTCCCCTTTGCCCCAACTGGACTCCCACCCATTTCTCCCCCTACATTCCTTGCTCTGGCGTCAGAATTTACAACTTTTCCATCCGTCTGTCCCACACCTGCTTTTATCTCTGGCCTTTGTTCCATCCATCTGCCTATCAAAACCCTCCCTTGTCTGTGATAAATCTATTACTTGCCATCCTTTGTCCTGCCAAGAAATGGTGTTGGTAAACCGTTGGGACTGAAGGCCGATAAATCCCCAGGGCCTGATGGTCTGCATCCCAGAGTACTAGAAATCGTGGATGCATTGATCATTTTCCAATGTTCTCTCGACTCTGGATCAGTTCCTGTGGACTGGAGGGTAGCCAATGTAACCCCATTTTTTAAGTAATAAGGGAGAGAGAAAACTGAATTATAGACCAGTTAGCCTTACATCGATAGTGGGGAAGTTGCTTGAATCGATTGTTAAAGATGTTATAGCAGCACGTTTTGAAAGCAGTGACAGGATCGGCCAAAGTCAGCACGGATTTATGAAGGGGAAATCATGCTTGACTAATCTTCTGGAATTTTTTGAGAATGTAACAAGTAGAATGGATAAGGGAGAGCCAGTGGATGTGGTGTATCTGGACTTTGAAAAAGCCTTTGACAAGGTCCCACACAAGAGATTAGTGTGCAAAATTAGAACACATGGTATTGGGGGTAGGGTATTGGCATGGATAGAGAACTGGTTGTCAGACAGGAAGCAAAGAGTAGGAATTAACGGGTCCTTTTCAGAATGGCAGGCAGTGACTAGTGGGGTGCCGCAAGGCTCAGTGCTGAGACCCGTTATTTACAATATATATTAAAGATTTAGATGAGGAAATTAAATGTGATATCTCCAAGTTTGTGGATGACACAAAGCTGTTTGGCAGTGTGAGTTGCAATGAGGATGCTATGAGCCTGCAGGGTGACTTGATTAGGTTGGGCAAGTGGGCAGATGCATGGCAGATGCAGTATAATGTGGATAAATGTGAGGAAGGCAGATTATTATTGGAATGGTGTCAGATTAGGAAAAGGGGAGGTGCAATGAGACATGGGTGTGCTTGTACATCAGTCACTGAAAGTAAGCATGCAGGTACAGCAGGCAGTGAAGAAAGCTAATGGCATGTTGTCCTTCATTGCAAGAGGATTTGAGTTTAGGAGCAAGGAGGTCCTACTGCAGTTGCACAGGGCCCTGGTGAGACTGGACTTGATGTACTGTGTGCAATTTTGGTCTCCTAATTTGAGAAAGGACATTATTGCTATTGCGAGAGTGCAGCGTAGGTTCACCAGGTTAATTGCCAGGATGGCGGGACTGACATGATGAAAGAATGGGTTGACTGGGCTTGTATTCACTGGAATTTAGAAGGGTGAGAGTGGATCTTATAGAAACATATATAATTCTTAAAGGATTGGACAGGCTAGATGCAGGAAAAATGTTCCCGATGTTGGGGGAGTCCAGAACCAGGGGTCACGGATTACGAATAAGGAGTAGGCCATTTAGGACTGAGATGAGGAAAGACTTCTTCACCCAGAGAGTTGTGAATCTGTGGAATTCTCTGCCACAGAAGGCAGTGGAGGCCAATTCACAGGATGCTTTCAAGAGGGAGTTAGATTTAGCTCTTAGGGCTAAAGGAATCAAGGGATATGGGGAAAAAGCAGGAACAGGGTACTGATTTTAGATGATCAGCCATGATCATATTGATTGGCAGTGCTGGCTCAAGGGGCCGAACGGCCTACTCCTGCACCTATTTTTCAGTTTCTCTCCTCTCTCCTGGCTTTCTTCCCTCCCTCTCCCCTCTCCCCCCCCAATCTGTCTGAAGAAGGATCCCGACTTGAAACGTCACCTATCCATGTTCTTCAGAGATGCTGCCTGACCCACTGAGTTACTTTTTGGCCTCTTATAATTTCCACGGTGGAGCTCTATAGTCAAGCTTCTTCCTGACTTTCCAGCAGTAGTCAGTGAATACCATTCACAATAGTTCTCTCTATCTCCACCCTATGGATTACTGCAGCAACCTGCTTGACATGTTTTACTCTCCTCTCATGAATCAGATACAAAATCTTGACCATCTGTTGGAGTAAGCAAAGCCTTAAATGTCTCAAAATGCAGAATGTCCTTTGGCATTTTATAATCAATCTAGAAGTTTAAAAAAATAATTTGTGTAATCCAGGAATCGCGTTAATTTTCACACACTTTCCCCGTAAACAACACGATAGTCATTTCAGTTAAAACTTATTTAGGCTACCACAGAAAGATTCTTAGCTCTACTTTAGAAAGTACCATGCAATGTTTTACAAGCATCTGTGAAGACAGCTCTAATAGTATATCGAGGAGTCTGTATTTGACAGTACAGTACTGGAATGTCAATATCGATTATATACTTAAGTTTATAGCATGGAAGCTGAATCCACTACCTTCTGGCCAGGTTACAATACGACCACTGGGGCATAGCTGACAGTAACAGGAAAAAGAGCATTGTTCTTCTTTCATACGTTTCTTGTCTTACCTCTATCCAAGAACACATTAATCTTTCCTGGGGCAGTTATACTACCTACTTCAAACTTTAGAGATACAGTGCAGAAAAAAGGCCCTTCACCCACCAAATCTGCACTGACCAGCGATCATCCCGTACACTAACACTATCCTACACACCAGGGACAATTTACAGAGACCAATTAACCTACAAACCTGGGAAGTTATCTCCTAGTGAAGATAATTATTTGTAACCATCAGGATCAAAAATATTTATCATATTTATCATTAAGGCTCGCATTTAAAAAGCACTTGAACAGGTACATGGGTAGAAATGCTTTAGAGGGATATGGGCCAAACATGGGCAACTGGGACTGGCTTATGTAGGGCAACTTGATTACCATGGATGAGTTTGGTCGAAGGGCTTATTACCATGCTGTATGGCTATGACTCTTTGAATGTCTGCTTGAGCAAGCAGCAGGAAGAAATTCTGATCTTTGATGAAGAGCAAGGGATAAAAACTCGTAAAGATAAATAAAGCAAGCAGAATTTTTAAATGGTAGGAACAAGCAATTCAGCCGAATAAACAGGTTGCTTTTCATATTGTGCGTTAAGTTTTCACGGTTAGATGTTTGAAGTGTAGCCCTCCGAACTGTTGTTAGTATATTGATCACACAATAGCACATAACTGGTAGCTCCCAACGATTTCTTAACTTGATGAACATTAAAGCACATCGCTCTACATCTGGTCAAGATCATCGTCAAACCACTACTGCAGCTGAATTAAGAAAAACTAATAACAGAGAAATGGTAGAAATAAAAAAATAATTTAATCTTTTCATTAAAAAAAAAACCAGGCATTTTCACGAATGAATGACAAACAAACAAACATGCAACAACTGTTGCAGTGATTAGTAAGCAGGTATTCTTGAAGCTGTAAACTTTCTTCAAAGAACATCATCATCATCTTCAATTGGTGACTCCTGAAGTGTATAAATCAGATTGCCATTGTCTTCACAAATAACCATGACCGTATTGGAGGGATTAATAACCTGAGCATTTGTCTGTGAGCAAGTCTGAAAATTGCAACAACAAACAATGATTAGGCATAAAAGAACACAACTTCTTAACGGCATTATGACAGTGAAGTACAGCTTTTAACATTTGTACTTTTTTTTTCAAATTTAAAAGTTTAACCTTGCGAGATCCTCTCACAAATGTCCAGGAGAGTAATAAAATTCATAGAGTTACACAGTCATGGTACACAAACTAAAATATTTTATTTTATTATTCTGGCATAGTACTGCAGGTTAACAAAGTTAGCACTTTAAAAATGATCTCATGATAGCTTGATGCACTAAAAATCTAGACAGAAACTAACAAAACACATACTCACATTCTCAGCCCTGCTTCCTAAGGCAGATAATGAAGAAAGATCCTTTCAATGTGTATGGGTATTAAAAGTCAAAATGAAGGTATATTAACTTCACAAAATTAATCCAAAGCTGGAATCATGTTTTCACCTTTCTCATTAGTTAACAAGTTAATGATCTATCTCTTATATTAGACATAAAAATTATTTGCTTTTTAAAAAGTAAATTTAAATTCCTGCAATCCATTTCATTGTCCACTCCTGGCAGCCCATATTAATGTGTGAGATAATCCTGAAACAGTTTTATTTCAAAGAACAAAACTGTTATTTCAAGATTGGATGTCATTCTTCAGAGGCCCAGCTCTCAAATACAAGCTTTGGATTAAAAAAATAAATCCCTGTTATGCAATATCTTAAGGACAAAATGCTCCATATAAAATTTTAAAGTCTCGATTCTCCCTGCAATGTAGCATCTGGAGAATGATCACCGTGACTGTAACCAAAGTTGTTCCACAGTGTAAAGGACCTCAATCATGGGAGCAGTAAGTCTTGGAAAGAAGTGATCAGCAGCTTTTTCAGGATGAGTGTGGAGGCTATACCTATTCACTACGTACACAATTGATTTGGAAAAGGGGAGTGAAACTTGGTAGCAACAGAACAAACCAATTAAACGTGGATTGTTTTATCGGATTAAAGAATTCGACTGAAGGGTGGCAAACATTTTCATGTAGAAAAGTGTAAAAGGTTAAAACATTTGGAATAATGCTTAACAGTGACATGACTATTTTCTGCGGAACATAAAAGATGATTTGAACACATGGGTGGATACAGTAGCCTCAGCATACAGTACTGTAGAGAAAGAAAACAAATTGATTCCAAATTTCGTAAGTCTGTAACTGTAACAACGTGTACAAATCGGAACGTTATGTTATGAGAAAGCTACCAAGCTTTCTCATCACACTAGAACATAGGATTATGAGTTCAACCCATCAACCTTCTTCTACTGAACATTGATATCATGAGTTTAGTAAACAAGGTATACTCCCCTTGTTTTATCACCTCCTCTCATATTATCATATCATATACTCCCCTTGTTTTATCATCTCCTCTCATATTCATTGGAAAACATTATCAGCCTCGGATTCAAAATTATTCACTGAGTTAGTATTCATCACTGTGTGAGGAAGTTCCCATGTGTGTTCTATTTTTTGTGTGAATTTGCCCTCTTTAATCCACTAATTAAAAAAAAAAAAACAGTCTACAGGTGCACAACCTTTTATCCGAAGATCCAAATAACGAAAACCTCCGAATAGCGGACATTTTTTCGGTCCTTGAAGAAAGGTCCTTGAAAACGTTCACCGAGGGCGGCCCGCAGAGGTGACAGCAGAACCTCCGGTCGGTCCTCGAAGAAAGGGGAACTAAATCCCCATTCATAAAAGAGAAGGTGATGGTATATTGCGCGGGAGGGTTAATAATTGACAATATGCTGCTGCCTGCCCGGTGAGTTAAAAAGTTCCCACGGTAGACTCACGATACACGTCTTGCGTGGGAACTTTTTAACTCAGCGGGCAGGCAGCAGCAGATTGTCGCTCCCTTCAAATTCACCCCACCTACACCCCTCTGCTTCCCGGCCATGTGTGTGACCCCTTCCCTCCCCTCTCCAGCTCCCCGCCCATTGCACCGGCGCGGGGGCTTTGCACTGTCTTCACGTCGGCGATGCCAGTCACTGGAGACGTCAGAACCAACGGGATACCGACCCCCAGGCCCACTGCAAGCACGGAGATCCCAGAGACCCACAGCCAGCAGCAGCCCAGCCCCGTTCCAACTCCAGAGGAAAACTGCAAACTGGCCGGAGACATCAGGACCACCAGAAGCCGCTCCCCGATGGGCCGCTACGGCCACAAGTGGCAGTTCGCCCACAGCCCGAGCTGTGCCCGCTCATCGGGACACCAACCCCCAGGCCCACTGCAAGCACGGAGATCCCAGATCAGCAACTCCAGCCCAGCCCCGCTCCAACTCCAGAGGAACACGCTCCCCGTATGGTCAGAAGCTGATGTTGTGCAAGGTACGTCTTGTTCTTGGGGTCGCGCAGCTCGGGCTGTGGGCGAACTGCCACTTGTCGCCGTAGCGGCCCATCGGGGAGCAGATTCCTCTGGAGTTGGAGGGGGAGGGGGGTATTGTGCTGTTTGATCGCCCCCTACTATCCCAGGGACAGGGAGACAGGACGTTCACCGAGGGCGGCCCGCAGAGGTGACAGCGGAACCTCCGGTCGGTCCTCGAAGAAAGGGGAACTAAATCCCCATTCATAAAAGAGAAGGTGAGGGTACATTGCGCGGGAGAGTAGGAATCCCACGACAAAGTTGAGTGAGCGTTCACCGAGGGTGGCCCGCAGAGGTGACAGCGGAACCTCCGGTCGGTCCTGGAAGAAAGGGGAACTAAATCCCCTTCATAACATAGAAGTGGAGGGTATATTGCCCGGGAGGGTATATCGCCTACCTGGAAGAAACCGGACATTTTTTCCAGGATGTCGTCTGCACACCAAAGCTCACCAAAGCTCACGTTTGGCGCCAAACGCACGTCGCCTCTGCTGCACACGGATATAAGAGTGTGAAAATGTCGCCTTTGGCCGCCTAAGGGCATGTAGCCCTGCTAGGGTGACATGAGTGCGAGAGGTGATTCAATGCTGCGGGCACATTTACAAATTCAGGAATTCATTCAACACACTGCATTTCATACAGACATTTATTCTGCAAGAAAAAACTACATTGAAGACTCAAACTTGCGACCGAGGAACTGCCGGGATCAAGGCGCAAACTCGCGACCTTGCGGATATGAGCCGAGCACTCTACCACTGAGCCAGCCATTAAAATCTACGCTAAAAAATTTCCATTCCGAAGGCCGACAAATTCCGAATTACGAAAAGTGTCTGGTCCCAAGGCTTTCGGATAAAAGGTTGTGCACCTGTATAATCCAGAGAATACTACTTTTCATTCATATAACTCTCCTCTAATTTAATTCTTAGATCTTTGGAGACATTTTGGTGACTCTGTGGTATGCTTAGTCCAATATTTTTGTAGAGGACAGAATGAAGGATACTTAAACAAATAATATCAATGGACCACCTAAATTGAGAGCAAGTGGAGGAATTGTAACTGTTTATGCAAGAGATGCTCAGGGCTGATTTTACAAAGGTAATCAAAAATATGTTATCACTGAATAGAGCAGGAATATTACGAGGATCAAGACTGATGTAAGGATCTCCACCCGAAACGTCACCCATTCCTTCTCTCCAGAGATGCTCCCTGTCCTGCTGAGTTACTCCAACATTTTATGTCTGTTTTCTTTATTTTATCATCCCTGAATTCAATTGCTCCAACGTTGATGATGATGCTAAACTCTTGAATTCCACTCTCAATTTCTATTTCCTTCTTTATGATGCATGCTAATGTTCATGGTAAGCATTTTGTCATCTAACAGTTAACATTCACATTTTATACACAATAAGAATGCAATGCAAAGAATGCAATGTAAAGAAAATCTGGAAGCAAGAAAGACAGCTATAAAATCCATTAAAAACTAATAGGTATATGTGAAATGAATTCTAGTCAATATGCATACCTCAAAAAGTATACATGAAGAAACTCACACCTACCTTAACCCTACATTAAGTCCTCATGGTATACCTCATGGTCAGGCATCAAGGTACACGCAAGCTACATCAAGGTAAGGCTTTGAACAACTACTGTGTATAGATCCCAAATGTATGATGATATTGCTCAAAGTTTGTGCAGTTCTTGCTATCAGGAATACGATTTCCTCAAACCCTCACCTCAATTACTCTCCCTCTCTGACAGCAATTTATAGTTTCAAAAATGCATTGGAATTTGAATATGCAAACAACTCTACTAGCCAATAAGAATGATAAAACCAAAATTTTAAAAATTACATTGATGTTTATATAAGCAGGAAATGTCCTGACTGAGATAGTACCATCAAATCTTAAATGGGCACAACTTTGATACAAACTCTAGCTCAAATGTTTAGTTTCAAAATATGAAGCATCACCTCTCAGCACTTCCCATCAAATGTGCTTCCATTAACTGTAAGTGAAATACGGCAATCTAATATAGAAAATTAGTGAGAACCATTTAAATTGCATTCAATAGAATTTAAATTAAAACAAAATATTAAAGTCAAAACAAACATAACCCTGTGCTTCAGTGCAATTTTCAGATTTGTTTTATTTTGTTAAACTTAAGATTCTCTCTTGGAATGAAGACAAATATAAACTAGCATTTAAATGTAGTACAATATCCCAAATAGTGTTACTGGGTATAATTTTAAGAAAGCAACATGGTCATTGAGGTAAATTTTAAGGAAATGAAAAGACAAAGATTTATTATAGGTATTATTAAATTTAGGGTCTGGCAGCTGAGGTGTTGCTAATCATGGGAAGCCACATTTAAAGAAATTTGGAGGCTCTCGGAGGGTCAATCAGCCCCTGTGGAAAGAGCAAGTTAATTTATCATGTTAGGACCTTTCAACAGAACTGGGTAAGAGAGAAAACAAGTTGCTTTACAGTAGTAGAGAAAGTAGGGGAAGAATAAGTAGACAAAGGAAATATCGCTCGTAGGGTGAAACATGATGAGTTAATGTCGCAGTAGGAGCAGCAATTAGGATGAGATAATGATGTTTCTATGACTGTGCAATATGTTACTAATATCAAGGTTGTTGGCATGCCCAGCAGATCAGACTTAAAAAATAAAAACACAGTTAAAATGATAAACGGCAGATATGGCCAATTCTGATACAAACTGAAAGAATATGTGTGTTACCAAACGTTGGAGAATTTGATATTGAGTTTAGGAGGTTGTGGCATGCCAAGATGGAAGATGGAGGTGTTGTTCCTCAGGGAAGTATTTGTAACATTGCAAGCGGTAACAGACGGAAAGATCAATTTGGGAATGGTGTGATGAATTAAAGATGACTCCTGCAGGGTGAACTTGGGTGCTCACAATCTGTGTTTGGTTTATCTGATGGTGAGGAAGCTACATTGTGAACACTGAATGTAGTGCTTTACATTGGAGGAACTGCAATTGATTCAGTGCTTCACCTGGAAAGACTGTTTGGGTCCCCGAATGTGGGAATGGAACAAGTGCTAGATGGATATGGAAGAGCTGTTTGAGTCCCTTTACAAAAACTCGTAACTGGCAAGAAAATCGTGTTTTAAAAGTTACATTTTTCAGAACAAATGTTTGTTAGTTTATACATTTGAACTGTATTGAACTGTTCTTATGTAAGTTACAACCAAATTTCTAAACAAGTTTCTAAACACACCAAACTTTTATGAAGGGTTAAAAATAAGATACTAGCCAGGAAACAGATGAGATTGCAGATGCTAGAATCTTGAGCAAAACACAAAGTGCCGGAGAAACTCAGTGTGTCAGGCAGTACCTGTGGAAAGAATGGGCAGGCAACATTTGCGTCGGGACCCTTCAACAGCCTCTTCTTAGGGCCTAGCCAGGAGAACAGATAGTGAACTAGTCTCTCACTTTATCACTACTACGTACTTGATTTTGCAACTTTTATCAACCGTGATGGCACTGCATGCTGTTACTTAGGACTCTCAATAAGCCTAAATTTAATTCCACCTACCATCTCCATTATTTTTAACTTCTCCTCTGAAATAACATTCTCCTTTTTCAGTTGGTCCACAAGATTTTCCATGGCTTTCAGCCGGGCTGAATTCCTCCTCTCTCGCTGCTGTATAACTTTTACTTTTTTCTGCAGGGTAGCAACAATCTCTTCAAGTTGTTCAATGGTGAGATCGTTTTTGTGATACGAATGTTCATCTTGTACTTCCTGCGTATCACTTTGTGTGGTCAAGACCGTTTCTGCCGCTGCAATAACTGGTGCAGGAGGGGTAGCTGTGTGGTTCTGGTCAACTGGTGGAGTTGAGATAATTGGCATAATGAGTGTAGAGGGCAACGTTACTTCTGTTTGAAAAGTAGAGACAGCTTTCAATGGCTCAGCTGCAGCAGTCAGTAATTGAGATGTCTGAGAAGACAGGTTCGTGGGTGATAACACTTGTGAAGTTGAATCTACAGCTAAAGCAGTAACATTCTTAAAAGCAGATGTTACAATGGTTGAAAGTTCTGGTGTTGGAGGGTTTTGCTGGATGGCTGACAATGTCTCAACATTTTGTTGGTCTTGTTCCGGTAATACTATTTCTATTAATGTTAACTCAGATTCTGAATCATCACATGTTTGCATCGGCGTAAACTGTAAAGTTTTGACAGATGGCATTATTGCAGTAATTCCTTCGGTTTCAATTGATGCCAGCGTTGATGCAAGTTGCACAGTTTCAATTGCTGCAACATTTTCAAATGGTAACACTGACTGCTCTTCTAGTAAAGTATGAGATGGTCCATCTTTATTCATCTGAAGTGGATTAAAGGAATTCACTACCTCATTTGATAAAGCTGTGGTAGATGGTGTAATAGTTTCAGATATACATTTGTCACAAGGATCCACAGAGGACATGACAACCTTATCAAACTCAATTATTGATGCAGATGCAGTTACCTCAGTTAAACAAGTCGATTCTGATGACATGGTTAGGACTGTAAGTGCTTTTGAATCAGGAGACTGGACTGGAACAGTTTGCTCTTGCTGCAGTGGTTCTTCTTCATTGGTTTGAGCTTCCAACCTCTTTTTTTGCCGTTTATTTCCATTTGATCGAGCAACAGCTTTCCTTTTCTGCTGAAAGGTTTCATTTAAGAGATAGAACTTGTTAAAAATTCAATTTCAAATGTTTAATTTTAAAGTAATAAATAACAAAACCCACTAAACAAAAAAACACAGCAACAATGTTATATGTGTACCTAGAGTACAGTAACTATCACAAAAGTCACTGGCACATACAATAACAATTGGCTGTAATTTGTCCAATAATAAGAATTCTTCAAAAATAGATTGGTAGGTATTTAAAACTATATTTTAAAAGAAAATTGCATAAGCTGCCTTCAAGACCCAATTGACGTGGGCAACGCATGGCAGAATATGATACCATGGACCAGAACTTCTAAGTTGGATGACTATATGTGTTATGTTTACTAATCTCTTCCAAAAGATGACTTTTATTTATCTGCCCCTTTTTATGACTTCAGGACCCGAGGAATTTTATATAGAAAAATAAAATTTCTTTTCTCTTGAAGTATAGCTACTGTTGTATTGGTGGGAGTGCAGTCTGCAAAAGATCAATGCTTCTCAATTATAAATATAATATGGTGGAAAAATTGGAACAGGATTCAAGCAGAACGTCCCTTGCCTTGTAATAGATTTGAACATGCACCATCTTAGCTCATAAATGAAGAATGACTATTTAAAAGAAACATTAAAAAAAAAAGTAGAATTTAAACTAATGGAGGTTGTGGAAATTGATTTTGACTCACAGCTGTAGTGTTATGGATTCTATGACTCAATGGTAGCAGAGGCAGAAACCCTTTATACACATACACTTGGATGGGCGTACAAGGCTACAGATCAAGAACTGGAAGGTGAGGTTGTAGAAGCTAGGAACTGCAGATGCTTGTTTACATGAAAGGACACAAATGCTGAAGCAACTCGGCAGGTCTGGCAGCATCTCTGGAGGGCATGGATAGGCGAAGTATCAGGTTGGGACCCTTCTTCAGACTCGTGTCGATTAGGACAGCAACAGAAATCACGGAGTGAGAGAGAGTCTCACAGAACTCGTTGGACAAAGCAGGAGAATCTCTTCAAAGTAAGCATGCCTTGAGGAGAACCTCCTCTGCTTAAATCTGATGAAGGGTCCCAAATCAAAGCATCACCTATCCATGTTCTCCAGAGACGCTGCCTGACCTGCTGAGTTACTCCATTACATTATGTCCTTTTGGAAAGTTAGATGATTTGGCTGATGTGGAGCTGGATACAATGCATTTCCTGCAAGTATATTTCTGTAATTAATATTGTTCAAAGTTTTTTACTTTGATGTGGTCACATTATTACATAGACAAATGTTAGCCAGGGTACCTGGAGAACATCTCTACAATTACCAAGATTGTGCCGTTGAATCTTACAGAGGGCTTTTGAACCTACCACCTCTATGGAGCCAAAAAAACAGGGCAACTGAACTAAGCCAGATGGAACTGTACTCAAGTGATTGAAAGTGTGTTCCTTCAAAAGGAACATAGAGAAACAACATAATTTAGTATTAGAACGCTTTAAAATACGATTTCAAACATTAACCAACCAGCCATGATCCAGATTAATGAAGGAGAATGTTAGGAGGAGGTAATTTAGCATGCCTTCTTCATCACTTTATCTATCCATGCTGCTATCTCAGGGATCGTTGGACACACCTCGAATGTTCCCTATGTTTCTCAATACCTCCGAGGACTCCATCATTCAATGAGTCTGTCCTACTTTAAGTTTACCTTAAGTGCACCATATTGCTCTTAGCTGGATTAAACTGCATCTGCCAATGCTCTGCCCGTATTATCAATTGATCAATATAATTCTCTAACCTGGGACTATCCTCTTCACTATCAACACTGCCGATTTTCTGATTTGAGATAACTTACTTTTTCTGATTACCTTCTGATTTACAAAGCATCCAGCAACAAGCAAAACAGACATGGCTGGTACATTCAATTATCATGACCACTTATCAGTTCCTATTAGAATAAGGCATTTATTTTCAGCAAACTGTTGCCAGAGATGGCACAGAAAGAGACCATTGTATATTATTGGACAATCAAATGCAAGAAAAGAAGTCTAAATAGCAGAATGTCAGAGAACAGCTTGTAGACTTATAGTAAAACACCATGCATACACCAGAAAAGTGAAATAAATTGAAAATAATGGAAACAGTCAGCTGTTAGGCAACATCTGGGCAGGTAATTGAATATTTCAGTTTAATTGTCAATGACTGGTTGGAAATGCTAACTCTCTCTCCACAACTGCTGCCCTACTTGGTCAATATAGAGTATTTTGTGTTTTCTATCAATTTGCAGATCTTTTCTTATAGGATATACAAGTTATTATATTCAACAGCCACCGTGTGACAATCTCAATGTATTAAACTTCATGCCATTTTAATTACACTATAAGCTATACCACTTTGAAACAAAGGACACAAATGAACCAGCATAGATTAAAATATCATACTCATGTGCTTTGTTAATTCAAGTCAGTATTTAATTCAGTATGGGAAAATGCAAGTAAAATGATAATTTCCTAGATCAATGAATGAACCATGACGGTAGAAACACTCCTAGGTGAGGTTTACCCCATCTTTAGACAGATCTGATGCTTGGTACCATCAGGTTCTGGTACAATCTCACTCATTCGTAATATAGAATGGAACAAGTCATCTACAAAATTTTAGCTGGCCATTTTTTCTGGAAGAGTTGTGAATCGGGTTGGTAACCTGTCCATTTAAAAAAGACAGTGCAACAGAAGTAATCCATTCACATTGTTCTGAATGTATAAGAAATGAAAATACTTTGTGTCTCTCACCTTAGAAGAAAAGAATATCTTTGTTGTTGATAGTGTAAATTGACATGGTATGTGCAAGTGAGCATGCAATTAAGACAAATCTGCATCAGACCATAGAATAACTTCCAGAATAGCTAAGCTCCAATGGAAGTGACTATTCGCCTCAATTTGAACCAGTTATCACTGTTGAAATCTAATTTTTTTAGTTGCAAGGGTGCGGCCAGTAATGAGCTTGGCTAATCTCAACTCATGAAGGCATCACAATATGCATAAAATATGTCAGTGATTCACTGTTCCATCTCTTAAGATTCATACAGCAAGGAAACAGGCCCCTCGGCCCAACTTGTCCTTGCCGACCAAGATGCCCCATCAATACTAATCCCATCTGCCCATGTTTGGCCCACATCTCTCCAAACCTTTCCTATCCATGTACCTGTCCACATAGCTTTTAAGTTCTCTTCTTCAGAGCCTCAATCTGATGGCTTTCTTCAGAATTTGTGCATTCCAGAGTAAATGCAATTTATAAAGTCATGCTTTAAATAATCTTGCAGGCCACAAAATTGTATTTGAAAAAATATGAATATCATACGTGACAGCGTTCGCATGTTTGGGTTGAGATAGCTTAACCTGGCTTTGAATGCTTCTTCAATTCTAGTTTGAATCCATTTGATTATCAAAACATCACAACAAAGAACTGTAGATGCTAGTTTACACAAAAACACACAAAGTGCTCGAGTAACTCAGCAGGTCAGGCTGCATCTCTGAAGAACATGGTTAGGAGATGTTTCGGGTCAGGACTGCAGAAGGATCCAACCCAAAACATCATCGATCCATGTTGTACAGAGATGTTGCCTTGAGTTACTCCAGCATTTTGTGCCCTTTTTATTATCTTATATTCTATAACTGATTCTCTAACAAATCCTTTATATGCAAAAATATGATATTTAATATAACATTTATCCAAGTCTAAGGTTACAAATTCTTGAGCACCTTTTAGACTGCAGCTTTCATTTAATGGTCGGCCAGATTTTTTGTAAAATACACTTCACTCTCTGCACGTGGAGATAAATGGAAATGCCATGATGTCAGTTCACTGACCAGAGGAACGTTAGGAAGCAGTTAAGATTCAACATCAGTGACAAGCCAGACAGGACAACAACAGCAATTTTCCTTTCCAATGGATAAAGTTGGGTTTTTAAACTCTTACTGGCAGAAGTTACTTTTATGTCCAACCTTAATAAATAAAATAATTCAAATCTCAATTAATAATGGGACGTTAAATCACAATTTCTGTCTTATTCACCTTAGCCTTAAACTGTTACATCTTCACTATTTTAGATCATCTCTCTTTTTTGATACACTAGGGGTCGGTTGCACCACTCATTACATTTGAAGCAATGTCAGATTTAGTTCCAGTATTAATCCATTTTCGGGGCATGTAAATATGGCAGAATAATCCAAACCTATTGAGACTAAACGTACCGTAGGCTGCTCCGGAAAAGAAAAAATTGTAGGTTTGGCACCTGCCTTCAAGTATCGTGTCCCCCACCTCCATTCAAAGCTTTCAGGAGTAAAATGTTCACTGCAGATGTACTGGTACTGGGATGGAACCCATTTCTCCCTTTTCATATTTGAAAGCCATTGCGCGAGTCTTTCTTTGTCATTCGATGGAAACCTCAATCAAAACAAAAAAGTTGCTTCTGTGAGACTCAAAAAAAAGACATTGGGCTCTTTCTGTTACTGTAGGTAATAGCTTATTCAGAGCACTTGTCTTTTGTAACATTTACATTAATTCTACTGCACTCACTCTCAAGACGTCTCAAGTACACTGTTGTTTTCATTAATAAATTAAGGATTTCTCCATGATTCATCCAATCTAGTTGTCAACTAAGTTACCAGCTCAAAAGCGGTGTGAATACTTAAAAGACTGCGTATTTTACTCCTCTCATGGAGTATTGTACTCCCCTCGTGGAGGAATGGAAGCTACCATTTTTAAAATTGTGATGTGTTAAATAAAGTGATTTGACCATTTCTTTTGAGTGGAGATTCAATACAAAAGGACCCAGCAATTTAAAATCTTCACAACATCAGCAAGAAGAATTAAATAAAATTTCATTTTTGAGATGGTTGTCAGATTAACTACTGCTTTATCATGGGAAAGAGAGGCTCATATCAATGATTAATAAATTAAATTGAATAAATAAAATGAGAAAATTGCATAATTATTTAGACAGAGAAGGCAGGAGAATGCGGTTGAGAGGGAAAAAATAGATCAGCCATGATCGAATGGCGGAGCAGACTCAATGGGCCGAAATGGCCTAATTCGGCTCTTATGTCTGATGGAACTTACGAATAGAATGTAGGGAAAAGTACTGCAAGTGTAATTGTACTCTAGCATTGAAATAGTCTGCTACTCATAATTTAAGGCAAGCTCAAAAATTATCTTTTCAGTGCTTCACAGCCGTTATCCATCAACAAAGTAATCTATGCAGGATCTAATGATAAAAATATTGGAAAATAAACTGCAATGTAGCACAAACTATACCATACAACAAATGTGTGCAACTGAGGTTTACATGGATTAATTCACAAGTTCAGAAGAAATCAATGGTGCAACATCTATTCCCTACAATCACACTAATATATCTAGTGCAGATATTCCCAGATAGGGAAATGAAGAACTACACAACATCTATATATATTAAAACTGTGTGTGTGTCTGGCTGTGTGTGTTTCTGACTTGTGGCTGCCAGCCTTTGATTCGTTGCCACGCCAACACCCGACCCACAAACGCCCTGAATATTTCCATTTCGGTAGATTTCACTTTTCATTCCAAGTATCCACTCCTCATTAAATTTTGTCGTGCTTATGCACACATTTTTAATAAAATCCTTCTCCCCCCCCCCCCCACTCACTCATTTTGTCGCCTCCTGCTGGCCAGCGACCATAACGGCTGCTGGCGCCCGCATTTCGCCTCAAAGACGCCATTTAAAAACAGCCGCACTGCTGAGTGCTGGAATCTTATGTTCAGCAACGGCTTGAGTTGGAGGACCACGTCTCCCGTGGGGGCTACGGGTAGGGAACGGCTGCGTTGGGGGAGCAGACCCAACGGGTCTGCACTTGGTCTAGTAATCAATAAAAATGACATGATTTATTCATCATGGAGATGTACACAGCCTAAACATTCCAAAGTGCTTTATGGACAAATAATTAAGTTTGAAATGCAAATCATTGTCATAAAAGGCAACAGTTAATGTATCTCTGCAAGGGCGTCTCAGCAGCAAAACACAGCCAATGAATTAAGTATCCATGTAATCTGCTTTAGTGACATTGTTCAGGACGCCACAGAGAACTATGCTGTTCTTATGAAATCTAGAGGAGCAATGCAGCTTCAACAGAATAGTACTTCACATCTTACTTCCTCATCCCAATGAATTCCGAACCCAACACTGTTCTTGTCAACTGCGCCCCCAAACATACTAGGGTCATAAAGTCATACAGTACGGAAACAGGCCCTTCTGCCCAACTTGCCCATGCCAAACAAGATACCCCATCTACACTAGTCCCATCTGCCTGCATTTGGCCCTCTAAACTTTCCCTAACTTTCCCAATTCTCCTGCCTTCGCCCCATGTGTCTATCCAAATGTCTTTTAAATGTTGTTTTAGGATCTGCATCAACTACCCCCTCTGGCAGTGCATTTCATTATCCATCACCCTCTGTGTGAAAAAATTGCCACTCAGATTCCTATAAAATATTTCCCATCACTTAAAGCAATGTCCCCAGGTTCGTGATTCCCAAACTCTAGGTAAAAGACTGTGCATTTACCCTTTCTATTCCCCTCATGATCTTATCATTATCTCTCTAAGATCACACCTCATCATCCTGCACTCAAAGGAATAAAGTCTAGCCTGCCCAACCTCTGGCACCATCCTCGTAAATCTTCCAGCAAACAACATCCTTCCTATTGCACAGTGACCAAAACTGAATACGATACTCGAAATATGGCCTCACCAATGCCTTGTACAACTGTAACATAACATTCCAACTTCTATACTCAATACCCTGACTGATGAAGGCCAATTACATTGGAACAAAGTCTACAGTCAAATTGTGGACTTGTCTTCAAAATCTAGACACTCTTCACAGGATTGGAAGAAATTAGCATGGTTCTATGCAGAGAAGACCACATCTCACAAATCTGATTACATTTTCTGGGGAGGTGATTTGCAAAATAGATGAGAGCAGGTAGGTGGATATCATTTATGTGGACGTTAATAAGGCTTCTGACAAGGTCCTACATGGTAGGCTGTTCCAGAACATTAAGGCACACCAAGGGGTGTTAAGAAATTGGATCCAGAACTAGCTTGGTGGTAAAGAAGCAGTGATGATGAATATTTAAGAAGGAACTGCAGATGCTGGAAAATTAAAGATAGACAAAAATGCTGGAGAAACTCAGCGGGTAAAGCAGCATCTATGGAGCGAAAGAAATAGGCAACGTTTCGGGTCGAGACCCTTCTTCAGATGATGATGGATAAGTGTTTTTCTGACTAGAGTGGAGTTGAATTTAATTTATTGTCATGTGTACCAAGGTATAGTGAAAAGCTTTTGTTGCATGCTAACCTCAGCACTCGTGAGTAAGGCAAGGCAGCGCCTTTACCACCTCGGGCAATTGAGGAAATTCAGAGTGTCTCTGAGGATCCTCCAGTGCTTCTACGCAGTGGCGGTGGAAAGCATCTTGTCCGGGAACATTACCATCTGGTTTGGGAATTGCTCTGCCTAGGACAAGAAGGCTCTGCAGAGAGTAGTGCATTCGGCCGAACGCACTATGGGAACTTCACTTGCCCCCCTGCAGGAACTATACATCAGGAGGTGCAACTCCAGAGCCAACAATATCATGAGAAACCCCTTCCACCCCTTCAACGGACTGTTCCAGCTGCTACGGTCAGGCAAACGCCTCCGTTGCCATACGGTGAGAACGGAGAGGTTGAGAAGGAGTTTCTTCCCAGAGGCCATTCGGACTGTAAACGCCTATCTCACCAGGGACTAACTCTACTGAACGTTTTTCCTTCCATTATTTATTATGTAAAAGAATATGTGTGTTATGATTGTGTTTATAGTTTGTTTGGTTGTTTGGTTGTTTGTCTTTTGCACAAAAGTCCGCGAGCATTGCCACTTTCATTTCACTGCACATCTCGTATGTGTATGTGACAAATAAACTTGACTTGACTTGACCAGTCAGTGGAAAGACAATACATGATTACAATGGAACCGTCTGCAGCAAAGATGGCAGTCTAAGAATATGCCAGGACATAGATCAGCTGGAGAGGGGGGTGAAGCAGGGGCAGATGGAATTTAATCCAGGCAAATGTGCGGTAATGCACTCAGAGAGATCAAATTCTGGCAGGACATGGGCATGGCAGGTACCCTGAGAGTGTTGATGTAATAGCTATACCTTGGTGTGCTTCTATAGCTCCCCAAAAATTGTGACACAAATGGATAGGGTGGTGAAAAAGCACTTGGTATGCTTGGCTTCATTGGTTGAAGTAATGGATATTAGAATCTAATATAAAAGGAACTGCAGATGCTAGTTTACAATATAAGACACAAAATGCTGGAATAACTCAATGGGACAGGCAGCATCTCTGGCAAAGATGGCTAGGAGATATTTTAGGTCAGGATCCTTCTTCAGACTGATTGTTTGGGGGGGGGGGGGGGGGGGGGGGGAGAAGAACCTTTCCCACCTTCCTCCACTAAGTCAACAATCAGTTTCACAGTTCACAATGACGTATCCCTCTTAGGATCACACTGCCCCTAACAACAATTGCCGTCACCCATCCATTTTTCACAGCAGATATTGCCTAACCCGCAGAGTTAGTCCAGCATATTTCTGTCTATCAATGAATATGAGTGGCGATGTTGTGTTGTGATTGTATCAATGGTTAGACCATACTGAGTGCTGTGTACAGTTCCACTCACTGTACTACATGAAGGATGTGGTAGCTATAGAGGGAGGCAGAAAAGACTCACCAGGCTGTTGAGTTCATAAATTCATATGTGATTGGAGCAGAATTAGGCCATTCAGCCCATCAAGTCAACTCATGATCTGTCTGTCTGTCTGTCTGTCTGTCTGTCTGTCTGTCTGTCTGTCTATCTATCTATCTATCTATCTATCTATCTATCTATCTATCTATCCTCCCTCCTAATCACAATTTTCCTGCCTTCCCCCCATAACCCCTACACCTGTGACTGGGATTGTAGACTGCAGTAAAAAGGAGAGATTGGATAGAGTGGATTTATTCGCATTGGAACATTGGAATTACTTTACTGAGGTTTACAAAGTCGCTGAGGTACTTAGATGGTCAGAATCTTTTCGCACAGAGCAGGGAAGTCAAGAATCAGAGGATACAGGTTAAAGGCGAGAGAAACAAATGGAGATCCAAACAATAAGTTTTTCATAGAGAATGGTGAATATCTTAAATAAGCTGGCAAGGTGGTATAGGCAGATATTATTACAATGTTTAAAAGGCATTTGAATAAGTCTTAGAAAGGCACAGAGGGATATGTGCAGATGGAATTCATGTAGACAGGCATCAAAGTTGCCACAGAGAGGGTGGGCCAAAAAGGGCCCACATCAGTACTATACATTTCTATGATTTTTTTTCTAACCAGTGAATCATCAGTAATGTGTTTCTTCTTGTCCAAGGGAGCTTGAGGCAAGAATCAAAAATTTACTACTTCCAGAACACTTCACCCAGTGTAAGCCCTCTAGAGTAAAACCACATTTCCAACATAGACAATGCATCAACCCAATGCATACTCAACAAGATCACAGAGTTATTGTGGTTGAATGATATTGGTGATGGAGTAAATATAGCAAAACTCCAATTATCCAGCATCCGATCGGATATCCCGATGATCCGGCATCTGGCTCACTTATCAGTCAAAATGTGTAGGAAGGAACTGTAGATGCTGGTTTAAACTGCAGATAGACACAAAATGCTGGAGTAACTCAGCGGGACAGGCAGCATCTCTGGAGAGAAGGAATGGGTGATGTTTCGGGTTGAGACCTCAGTCGAGGCCGCTGATTTACTCGAGCATTTTGTGTCAAGTTGGGTTTATTGCCAAATGCACAAGGGAAGGTACAGTGACATTGAAAACCCCACTTGCAGTAGCACACCAGGCAAAAAGACTCAAACAAACACGCAATAACATTAGTTATACATGAATTTTACAACAGTGAAAAGAAAATGTCAGTGTAAATAAACCATGACAATAGTGTGCGACACAAGTAGAACAATTAGTTTAGGAATGCGAGGCAGAACTCCATTGGAGCATGTGGCCAGACCTGGGGTCCAGAGCACAGCTGAGGTCAGAGTGCAGAGTGCGATGCCAGGGTCTCAGCTAGAGCTCCAGGGGTCAGGAATAGAGTCACACAGCACAGAAACAGGTCCTTTGGCCCAACTCATCCATGCCAAATAAGATGCCCCATCTAAACTAGTCCCATTTGTCACGTTTGACCCATATCCCTGTAAAACCTCCCAATGAACCACGTGTGTATTTGTGACCAATGCTTTCATATTTCTCTCTCCGTCTATAATAACCAGGTTCTCTGAAAATATCAGAACTGTATGGCCAATATAATACCTCAGACTTAAAGGTTACAGGATGGCACATAAAGCATGCAACTCTTGTGTACTTATTCTGGTCTACAATCTTGCATTCTTATACTTAGTATGATTCTTGCTATACCTGATGGATAGTAGAGTTGCCACTGAACTGGATGCAAAAATAATTTCACTGTGCTCAGATATATGTGACAATTGAACCACTGAGTTTGGATATTATTAGCAACATCCAATAGCCCAGGGAACCGGCCAGTTTGACACTAAAACCCCACGATGCCAGATTATCGGATGGCCGCCCTCTGTTAGAGGGGACGAATGGGCTGCTGCTGCTGTCCTGATGGGGCTGGTCTGGCGGGAGAGTAGCGGATTTGCCCTCCACTCCCACCCGTGCACCCACCCGCTCACATCCACACATCCTCAACCACCCCCACCCACACACACCCATGCCCTCACACGACACCTCACCCACACACCCTCACCCACATCCACTCTCACACCCACACTCACCTTCACATCCACTCACACACCCCACCGACCTCCTCACACACCCACTCTCACCCTCACTCTCACCCACACCCACTCACTTCACCCACCCTCACACTCTCACCCACATCCACCCACCCTCACACTCTCACCCACATTCACCCACCCTCACACTCTCACCCACATCCACCCACCCTCACCCACTCACCCTCACCCACACTCTCACCCACATCCACTCTCACACCCACACTCACCCATATCCACTCACCTTCACATCCACTCACACACCCCCACCGACCTCCTCACACACCCACTCTCACCCTCACTCTCACCCACACCCACTCACTTCACCCACCCTCACACCGTCACCCACATCCACTCACACCCACTCACCTTCACCCACCCTCACACCGTCACCCACTCACCTTCACACACCCTCACCCAACCCACACCCACTCACACGCACTCACATACCCTCACACCCACCCACGTCCTCACACCCACTCTCGCCCTCAACCACCTCATATCCATACACCGATCACACCCTAATGCAGACCCCGCCCCCACACACCCACCCTTAGCCTCACACACATCCACACTCACCTTCACACACTCTCACCCTCGTCAATGCTCACACCCAACCCACACACCCTCACGCGCACTCACACCAACCAACCCACCCACGTCCTCACACCCACGCTCGCCCTCAACCACCTCATATCCATACACCGATCACACCCTCATGCAGACCCCGCCCCACACACCCATCCTCACCCCCCACCCACCGGTGTCCGGTCGGGACCGAGACCAGGCCCAGGCCCCGGGCCACTCACTTGTAGAAGCTGATCCTCCTGTTGTCCGCCGCCAGCTGTCCCGCGTGCCGCGTGCACTCCCTCACCGCGCAGTTCTTGGGCATGGCGCGCACGGCCAACGGCTTCCCCTTCACCTTCAAGTTCAAAATCAAACCCAAACTCCCAACGGCCGGACTCCGGCGACGCAGGCGCGCGCGCGCGGAAACCCCGCTCCGGCTACCCCCTCTCTCACGTGACTCCCGTCGCAGTGCCGGATGCCAGTATCAAATATGGCGGCGCCCAACCTGGCGTGTGGCCTGCGCGCCAGCTTTGTTCCACTGACCTTGCCAGTATCAAATATGGCGGCGCCCAACCTGGCGTGCCTCTCTACCTGGCGTGTGGCCTGCTCGCCATCTTTGTTCCACTGACCTTGCCAGTTTCAAATATGGCGGCGCCCAACCTGGCGTGCCTCTCTACCTGGCGTGTGGCCTGCTCGCCATCTTTGTTCCACTGATCTTGCCAGTATCAAATATGGCGGCGCCCAACCTGGCCTGCTCGCCATCTTTGTTCCACTGATCGCCAGGTGGCTGCAACAAACGTTTTTTTTAAATTCACCTTTTGAAATGACCTTTTGTTTTCAAAAAATTGCATCAGATACCTCCATTCAGTTCGTTATTTGACCATGTTCAACAACACCAGTAGATAGAGTGGTGAAGAAGACATATGGTAGGTACACAAAATTGCTGGGGAAACTCAGCGGGTGCAGCAGCATCTATGGAGCGAAGGAAATAGGCGACGTTTCGGGCCGAAACCCTTCTTCAGGCTGGTGGGGGGTGGGGGGGGGAGAAGGAATGAAAAGGGGAGGAGGAGGAGGAGCCCGAGGGCGGGCGGATGGGAGGGTGGGAGGAGACAGCTAGAGGGTTAAGGAAGGGGAGGAGACAGCAAGGGCTAGCAAAATTAATGAAACAATCTTACTTGGATGACCTGAAAATAAAGCATATAATTAGTTAGTTACCCAATTGTAGCTAATTACAAAATTCAATTACTAGATCTAAACATCTATCCATTTCTTAAGAAAAGATTAACATTTTTAAATAACCTGTGTCCAAATAACATTCACACAAGAATTCACAATATAACATGATTTTTAAATCTCATTGTCATGGATTTATAGGCCAAATGGAAGGAATTTAGTGTTTAATTCCCATAAATTAATGGCCATTTAAATCATCTTGCGAGTGGGATTTTGTGGAACCCGAAGGATTGGAACATTGTGGTTGCGGTGAATTTAAACCCCATATCGGCAGGAAAAATACTGCCGGTTCGTATGGGTCCTAAATCACCTTTTCGCAACATAACATTTGGATTAAAGGCATCCTAAGAAGCACGTTTATACGTAAAATAAACGGCTTTCCTTTACCTGTCCCGTGCGTGAAATCCGTCCCTGTTGTTGGCGTTCACGGCATTAGAAGCTGATTTTTATTTTACTCCAACGCTGAAATTGTTGGCCTATTTAAAAAAAAAAAAAACTCACAGAACGGCAGTCGGAACAAATCTTCAGCAAAAGCTTGCACTCCGAGAAAATATATCCAGGACAGGTAGGAGAAAAAACGTATTTTAACACCCCCCCCCCCCCTCCAAAGGCGCCAAAGTCGCACACACGGCCAGTGGCAGAACCGCAGCGCCGCTGAAGGTAAGTTTTGTAACATACCTAGGTAAAGGTGTATGTGGAGGATGTTCGGGTGTGGATGTGAGCGGGTAGGTGCACAGAGGGCACAGAGAACTGGCTGGCAGACAGGAAGCAAAGAGTCGGAGTAAACGGGTCCTTTTCACAATGGCAGGCAGTGACTAGTGGGGTACCGCAAGGCTCAGTGCTGGGACCCCAGCTATTTACAATATATATTAATGATTTGGACGAGGGAATTGAATGCAACATCTCCAAGTTTGCGGATGACACGAAGCTGGGGGGCAGTGTTAGCTGTGAGGAGGATGCTAGGAGGCTGCAAGGTGACTTGGATAGGCTTGGTGAGTGGGCAAATGCATGGCAGATGCAGTATAATGTGGATAAATGTGAGGTTATCCACTTTGGCGGCAAAAACAGGAAAGTAGACTATTATCTGAATGGTGGCCGATTAGGAAAAGGGGAGATGCAACGAGACCTGGGTGTCATGGTACACCAGTCATTAAAAGTAGGCATGCAGGTGCAGCAGACAGTGAAGAAAGCGAATGATATGTTAGCATTCATAGCAAAAGGATTTGAGTATAAGAGCAGGGAGGTTCTACTGCAGTTGTACAAGGTCTTGGTGAGACCACACCTGGAGTATTTCGTACAGTTTTGGTCTCCTAATCTGAGGAAATACATTCTTGCCATAGAGGGAGTACAGAGAAGGTTCACCAGACTGATTCCTGGGATGTCAGGACTTTCATATGAAGAAAGACTGGATAGACTCGGCTTGTACTCGCTAGAATTTAGAAGATTGAGGGGGGATCTTATAGAAACTTACAAAATTCTTAAGGGGTTGGACAGGCTAGATGCAGGAAGATTGTTCCCGATGTTGGGGAAGTCCAGAACAAGGGGTCACAGTTTAAGGATAAGGGGGAAATCTTTTAGGACCGATATGAGGAAAACATTTTTCACACAGAGAGTGGTGAATCTCTGGAATTCTCTGCCACAGAAGGTAGTTGAGGCCAGTTCATTGGCTATATTTAAGAGGGAGTTAGATGTGGCCCTTGTGGCTAAAGGGATCAGGGGGTATGGAGAGAAGGCAGGTACAGGATACTGAGTTGGATGATCAGCCATGATCATATAGAATGGCGGTGCAGGCTCGAAGGGCCGAATGGCCTACTCCTGCACCTATTTTCTATGTTTCTATGTTTCGTTGGACCTTTGAATCATACAGAACTTTCCCCTGGATGAGAACACAAGGCAACAGCCAGAGAGTTTTGTCTTTGTGGGATATCACTTAAATCTCTTGTCAGAAAAGCCTTTGGCCTGAACTGGAAAGTATTCAGCAAAGGTTTACAAGAATATAGCCAGGATATATTAAGATGATAATACTAAGATAGGTGGGGTTGTGGATAATGAAGTAGATTTTCAAAGTCTACAGAGAGATTTATGCCAGTTGGAAGAGTGGACTGAAAGATGGCAGATGGAGTTTAATGCTGATAAGTGTGAGGTGCTACATCTTGGCAGGACAAATCAAAATAGGACGTACATGGTAAATGGTAGGGAATTGAAGAGTGCAGGTGAACAGAGGGATCTGGGAATAACTGTGCACAGTTCCCTGAAAGTGGAATCTCATGTAGATAGGGTGGTAAAGAAAGCTTTTGGTGTGCTGGCCTTTATAAATCAGAGCATTGAGTATAGAAGCTGGGATGTAATGTTAAAATTGTACAAGGCATTGGTGAGGCCAATTCTGGAGTATGGGGTACAATTTTGGTCGCCTAATTATAGGAAGGATGTCAACAAAATAGAGAGAGTACAGAGGAGATTTACTAGAATGTTGCCTGGGTTTCAGCAACTAAGTTACAGAGAAAGGTTGAACAAGTTAGGACTTTATTCTTTGGAGCGCAGAAGGTTAAGGGGGGACTTGATAGAGGTCTTTAAAATGATGAGAGGGATAGACAGAGTTGACGTGGATAAGCTTTTCCCACTGAGAGTAGGGAAGATTCAAACAAGGGGACATGACTTGAGAATTAAGGGACAGAAGTTTAGGGGTAACATGAGGGGGAACTTCTTTACTCAGAGAGTGGTGGCTGTGTGGAATGAGCTTCCAGGGAAGGTGGTGGAGGCAGGTTCGTTTTTATCATTTAAAAATAAATTGGATAGTTATATGGACGGGAAAGGAATGGAGGGTTATGGTCTGAGCGCAGGTATATGGGACTAGGGGAGAATACGTGTTCGGCATGGACTAGAAGGGTCGAGATGGCCTGTTTCCGTGCTGTAATTGTTATATGGTTATATGGTTATATGGGGACCTGAGCTATAGGAAGATATTAGTCAGGCTAGGAATTTACTCAGAGAGTGGTGGCTGTGTGGAATGAGCTTCCAGGGAAGGTGGTGGAGGCAGGTTCGTTTTGATCATTTAAAAATAAATTGGATAGTTATATGGACGGGAAAGGAATGGAGGGTTATGGTCTGAGCGCAGGTATATGGGACTAGGGGAGAATACGTGTTCGGCACGGACTAGAAGGGTCGAGATGGCCTGTTTCCGTGCTGTAATTGTTATATGGTTATATGGTTATATGGGGACCTGAGCTATAGGAAGATATTAGTCAGGCTAGGAATTTATTCCTTGGAGTGTAGAAAGTTGGGTTGATCTTGCAGGTGTGTAAAATTATGAGGGGGAATAGATAGGGTGAATGCACACTCATGCACAGTCTTGGCATGGATGAATTGGGCTGCAAGGGCAGTTTTCGTGCTGCATGACTCTATTTCCTACTGAGGGCCCTGTGTCACCCGCACCTTCCAATTCCAGATGCTTTTGTCCCTCTTGAATGATCTGGGCTGTTTTACCTACCTGGCAAGATATCCAATAAAGCAGGTTGTTTTTTTGCAATCATATAAAACGTATTCAACGAGCAAGATACAAATAATATTTTATGTGTACATTTCTTAGTAATCTTGTTTCAGCGAGCAATTATGATTATGGAACTCTAATCCAGTTAGGGAATGTTAATTGCTTTGATATAGTTTAACAACAGATAAATCAGGTGAAAGGGTGAATTCTTCTTCCAAGGCCAGTCTCTGTCTCTGCCAGGATGCATCTTTTGCATCTTCCTCTTGTTCACCCATTTTGGAAAAGTGGGGAGAATAGGGAGATGGAAAATTAATGGGGGAATAAGATTGCTCCATAAAGTTACATGGATTCAATGGACTGATATGGCCTCGTTTTGCACCGCATGTAAATTGACATACTTGATGACTCCCTTCTCCCTGTGCAGTCCTTATCTTGGTATGACCAATGTGAGAGGGTCAAAGTTGACAGGGATGTTCGGAGCAGATTTTTTTACACGGAGCGTGGTGGGTGCTTGCAACACGCTGCCAGAAGTGGTACTGGAAGCAGATATAGTGGTGCTGTTTAAAAGGCTTTTAGGAAGGGATGTAGAAAGTGCGGGGTCGGGGCTGAAGATGGATCACTGTCTCATCCTAAATCATCCTAGTTTGCTTATCCTTTTCTGGTAACATCTCATTTCTGGCATAAATCCAGACCGAAATATTAATTATTTATTTTTCCAAAGAATCCACCAACAATTTATTATTGTGGAGGTTTAGGGCTTGGCTGGGGCAGTAAATGTTTGCTTAGAGTTTTATTAAGTCACTAGACCAAGGGCAGACCCGTTGGGTCTGCTCCCCCCAACGCAGCCGTTCCCTACCCGTAGCCCCCACGGGAGACGTGGTCCTCCAACTCAAGCGGCTCAGGAATGAGCAGTGCGGCTGGTTTTAAATGGCATCTTTGAGGCGAGATGCGGGCGCCAGCAGCCGTTATGGTCGCCGGCCAGCAGGAGGCGACAAAATGAGTGAGTGGGGGGGGGGGGGGGGAGGGGAGAAGGATTTAATGAAAAATGTGGACATAAACATAACAAAATCTAATGAGGAGTGGATAGTTGGAATGAAAAGTGAAATGTCTACCGAAATGGCTGCTTCTATGGGTGAGAAGCCAGTTTATTTTTGAAATATTGGGGGGTGGGGGGGGGGGGGGGAGAAGGATTTGATTAAAAATGTGTACTTAAACACGACGAAATGTAATGAGGAGCGGATACTTAGAAAGAAAAGTGAAATCTCTACCGAAATGGAAAAGATCTCGGCGATTGAGCGTCTGGATTCGGCGTGGCAATGAATCAAAGGCAGAAAGGCAGCCGGACGGCAGGCAGCAGCCGGACGGCAGGCGGCAGCCACAGAGTTTTAATAGTATACTAGACCAAGTTTCCCCAACGGCGTTTGCGGGGGGGTGGGGGTTTGAGAAGAAGGGATGGAGGGGAGAGGAGGAGGAGGAGGAAACGGGATAGATTTGGGAGGGAAAGGAGAGCGGGGTAGAGGGTGAGAGATGGGGAGAGAGATGTGGGGGAGGGGGGATGGGGAGGGAGGGGAGGAGGGAGGGAGGGGGAGAGGGGTGGGGGGAGAGAGGGGAAAGAGTGGGGAGGGAGAGGAGGGGAAGGGGGTAGAGAAGTGGAAGAGTGGGGAGGGAGGAGGAGAGGGGTAGGGGGAGTGATGGAAGAGGGACAGAGGGATAGGGGGAAGGGGGCGGGGGGAGAGAGGGAAGGGGGTGGGGTAGAGAGGGAAGGGGGGTGGGGGAGAGAGGGATGGGAGAGGGAGAGGGAGAGGGGTGAGGAGAGGGAAACATAGAAATTAAGTGCAGGAGTAGGCCATTTGGCCCTACTAGCCTGCACCACCATTCAATATGATCATGGCTGATCATCCAACTCAGTATCCTGTACCTGCCTTCTCTCCATACCCCCTGATCCCTTTAGCCACAAGGGCCAGATCTAACTCCCTCTTAAATATAGCCAATGAACTGGCCTCAACTACCTTCTGTGCCAGTGAATTCCAGAGATTCACCACTCTCTGTGTGAAAAATGTTTTTCTCATCTCGGTCCTAAAAGATTTACCCCTTATACTTAAACTGTGACCCCTTGTTCTGGACTTCCCCAACATCTGGAACAATCTTCCTGCATCTAGCCTGTCCAACCCCTTAAGAATTTGGTAAGTTTCTATAAGATACCCCCTCAATCTTCTAAAATCTAGCGAGTACAAGCCGAGTCTATCCAGTCTTTCTTCATATGAAAGTCCTGACATCCCAGGGATCAGTCTGGTGAACCTTCTCTGTACTCCCTCTATGGCAACAATGTCTTTGAGCATTGGGCATTGTGACATCACACAATGGAACGTTCACCAGGGGCTGGGGCTGGGGCTGGGGCTGGGGCTGGGGCTGGGGCTGGGGCTGGGGCTGGGGCTGGGGCTGGGGCTGGGGCTGATTCTATGAGTGAGAAGCCAGTATTTTTTGAAATATTGGAGGGGGGAGGGGGGGCTGCGGCATCACACTCACATTAATCACCCCCCAAACACACAGGTGGGGGGAGGGGGGTGAGAAGAGGGGAGGGAGGGGAGAGGAGGAGGAGGAAACGGGACAGATTTGGGAGAGAAAGGAGAGCGGGGTAGGGGGTGAGAGAGGGGGATGGGGAGAGAGATGTGGGGGAGGGGGGGATGGGAGGGAGGGGAAGAGGGAGGGAGGGGGAGAGAGGTGGGGAGAGAGGGGAAAGAGTGGGGAGGGTGAGTGGAGGGGGTGGGGGGAGAGAAGTGGAAGAGTGGGGAGGGAGGAGGAGAGGGGTACGGGGAGTGATGGAAGACGGACAGAGGGATAGGGGGAAGGGGCGGGGGGAGAGAGGGAAGGGGGTGGGGGAGAGAGGGATGGGAGAGGAAGAGGGGTGAGGAGAGGGAGGGGGAGGAGAGAAGGGGAGAGAAGTGGAAGAGTGGGGAGGGAGGGAGGGAGGGGTAGAGGGGTAGCGGGAGTGGTGGAAGAGGGACGGGGGAGTGGTGGAAGAGGAACAGAGGGGTAAGAGGAAGGGGTGGGGGAGAGAGGGGTGGGGGAGGGAGAGGGGTGGGGTAAGGAGAGAGAAGTGGAAGAGTGGGGAGGGAGGGGTAGGGGGAGTGGTGGAAGAGGTACAGAGGGGTAGGGGAAGGGGGCGGGGGGAGAGAGGGAAGGGGGTGGGGTAGAGAGGGAAGGGGGTGGGGGAGAGAGGGATGGGTGGGAGAGGGAGAGGGGTGATGAGAGGGAAACATAGAAACATAGAAATTAAGTGCAGGAGTAGGCCATTCGGCCCTTTGAGCCTGCACCACCATTCAACATGATCATGGCTGATCATCCAACTCAGTATCCTGTACCTGCCTTCTCTCCATATCCCCTGATCCCTTTAGCCACAAGGGCCACATCTAACTCCCTCTTAAGTTCCGATTGGGCATATGTGAACATTGGGCATTGTGACATCACACGATGGAACGTTCACCAGGGGCTGGGGCTGGGGCTGGTGCAGCTTCTATGGGTGAGAAGCCAGCTTATTTTTGAAATATTGGGATGGGGGGGGGGGGGGGGGGGAAGGATTTGATTAAAAACGTGTACTTAAACACGACGAAATGTAATGAGGAGCGGATACTTAGAAAGAAAAGTGAAATCTGTACCGAAATGGAAAAGATGTCGGCGATTTTGCGTCTGGTTTCGGAGTTGCAGTGAATCAAAGGAAGAAATGCAGCCGGCAGCCGTCCATGTAAATGGTTCTATTCCGATTGGACATCTGCGAGCATTGGGCATTGTGATTGGACATCTGCGAGCATTGGGCATTGTGACATCACACGATGGTAACAAATCAAAAGGCAGACAGGCAGCCGTACGGATGGCAGACGGCAGGCACACAGTCTTATATATTAGACTAGACCAAGTGCAGACCCGTTGGGTCTGTTTCCCCAACGGCATTTGCGGGGGGGGGGGGGGGGTGAGAAGAGGGGAGGGAGGGGAGAGGAGGAGGAGGAAACGGGATAGATTTGGGAGGGAAAAGAGCAGGGTAGGGGGTGAGAGATGGGGAGAGAGATGTGGTGGAGGGGGGATGGGGAGGGAGGGGAGGAGGGAGAGATGGGGAGAGGGGTGGGGGGAGAGAGGGGAAAGAGTGGGGAAGGAGAGGAGGGGAAGGGGGAGAGAAGTGGAAGAGTGGGGAGGGAGGAGGAGAGGGGTAGCGGGACTGATGGAAGAGAGAGGGGTGGGGAGGGAGAGGCGTCGGGTAAGGGGATAGAAGTGGAAGAGTGGTGAGGGAGGGGTAGGGGGAGTGGTGAAAGAGGGACAGAGGGGTAGGGGTAAGGGGGTGGTGGTAGAGAGGGAAGGGGGGTGGGGGAGAGAGGGATGGGTGGGAGAGGGAGAGGGGTGAGGAGAGGGAGACATTGAAACATAGAAATTAAGTGCAGGAGTAAGCCATTCGGCCCTTCTAGCCTGCACCACCATTCAATATGATCATGGCTGATCATCCAACTCAGTATCCTGTACCTGCCTTCTCTCCTTACCCCCTGATCCCTTTAGCCACAAGGACCATATCTAACTCCCTCTTAAATGTAGCCAATGAACTGACCTCAAATACCTTCTGTGGCAGAGAATTCCAGAGATTCACCACTCTCTGTGTGAACATTTTTTTCTCATCTCTGTCCTAAAGGATTTCCCCCTTATCCTTAAACTGTGACCCCTTGTTCTGGTCTTCCACAACATCCGGAACAATCTTCCTGCATCTAGCCTGTCCAACCCCTTAAGAATTGTGGACGTTTCTATAAGATACCCCCTCAATCTTCTAAAATTTAGCGAGTACAAGGCGAGTCTATCCAGTCTTTCTTCGTATGAAAATCCTGACATCCCAGAAATCAGTTTGGTGAACCTTCTCTGTACTGCCACTATGGCAACGATGTCTTTGAGCATTGGGCATTGTGACATCACACGATGGAACGTTCATTAGGGGCTGGGGCTCCTGCAAAGGCATATGTAAATGAATCCATTTCGATTGGACATCTGTGAGCATTGGGAATTGTGACATCACACGATGGAACGTTCACCAGGGCTGGGGCTGGGGCTGATTCTATGGATGAGAAGCCAGTTTATTTTTGAAATATTGGGGGGGGAAGGATTTGATTAAAAACGTGTACTTAAACACGACGGAATGTAATTAGGAGCGGATACTGAGAAAGAAAAGAGAAATCTCTACCGAAATGGAAAAGATGTCGGCGATTGTGCGTCTGGTTTCGGAGTTGCAGTGAATCAAAGGAAGAAATGCAGTCGGAAGCCGTACATGTAAATGGATCCATTCCGATTGGACATCTGCGAGCATTTGGCATTGTGATTGGACATCTGCGAGCATTGGGCATTGTGACATCACACGATGGAAACGAATCAAAAGGCAGAAAGGCAGCCGGACTGCAGGCACACAATTTTATATATTAACTAGACCAAGTGCAGACCCGTTGGGTCTGTTTCCACAACAGCGTTTGCGGGGTGGGGAGGGGGGGCTGCGGCATCATACTCAAATTAACCACCCCCCAAACACACAGGTGGGGGGAGGGGGAGTGAGAAGAGGGGAGAGGAGGAGGAGGAAACGGGACAGATTTGGGAGGGAAAGGAGAGCGGGGTAGGGGGTGAGAGAGGGGGATGGGGAGAGAGATGTGGGGGAGGCGGGTGATGGGGAGGGAGGGGAGCAGGGAGGGAGGGGGAGAGGGGTGGGGGGAGAGAGGGGAAAGAGTGGGGAGGGAGAGTGGAGGGGGAAGGGGAGAGGTGGAAGAGGGGAGGGAGGAGGAGAGGGGTATGGGGAGTGATGGAAGAGGGACAGAGGGGTAGGAGAAAAGGGGGCAGGTGGAGAGAGGGAAGGGGGTGGGGTAAAGAGGGAAGGGGGGTGGGGGAGAGAGGGATGGGTGGCATAGGGAGAGGGGTGAGGAGAGGGAAACATAGAAATTAAGTGCAGTAGTAGGCCATTCGGCCCTTCGAGCCTGCAACACCATTCAATATGATCATGGCTGATCATCCAACTCAGTATCCTGTACCTGCCTTCTCTCCATACCCCCTGATCCCTTTAGCCACAAGGGCCACATCTAACTCCCTCTTAAATATAGCCAATGAACTGGCCTCAACTACCTTCTGTGGCAGAGAATTCCAGAGATTCACCACTCTGTGCGAAAAATGTTTTTCTCATCTCTGTCCTAAAGGATTTCCCCCTTATCCTTAAACTGTGACCCCTTGTTCTGGTCTTCCCCAACATCCGGAACAATCTTCCTGCATCTAGCCTGTCCAACCCCTTAAGAATTTTATACGTTTCTATAAGATGCCCCCTCAATCTTCTAAAATCTAGCGAGTACAAGGCGAGTCTATCCAGTCTTTCTTCGTATGAAAATCCTGACATTCCAGGAATCAGTCTGGTGAACCTTCTCTGTACTCCCTTTATGGCAACAATGTATTTGAACATTGGGCATTGTGACATCACACAATGGAACGTTCACCATGGGCTGGGGCTCCTGCATAGGCATATGTAAATGAATCCATTCCGATTGGACATATGTGAACATTGGGCATTGTGACATCACACAATGGAACGTTCACCAGGGGCTGGGGCTGGTGCAGCTTCTATGGGTGAGAAGCCAGTTTATTTTTGAAATATTGGGGGGGGGGGGGGGGGGGGGGGAAGGATTTGATTAAAAACGTGTATTTAAACACGACGAAATGTAATGAGGTGCGGATACTTAGAAAGAAAAGTGAAATCTGTGACATTTCACTTTTTAAGTATGCAGACGATATGGCCCTGGTGGCCCACATCAAGGATCACACTTCTCTGGCTGCCTACTATCAGCAGGTCAACACCCTGATGCTGTGGATCAAAGAGAGCTCTCTGGAGCTTAACATCTCCAAGACCAAGGAGCTGTGTTGTGGGGGGAGGCGAACATCTTCCCCCCAACCTCTCTTTGAACCTCTGAGGCTGAATGGGCAGACAGTTGAGCAGGTAGAGGCCTTTAGATACCTGAGCACAGAGATTGACACCCGCCTGTCCTTCTCCCAGCACACAGACTCTGTGTACAAGAAGGCACAGCAAAGCCTGTTCCTGCTGAGGAAACTCAGGAGCTTTGATGTCAGACAGGACATTTTAACAGCTGTCTATAAATCACTTATAGAATCTGTACTCACCTTTAACATCACATCCTGGTTCACCCTCACCTCTGTCAAAGACAAATCAAAGCTTTCCCGGATCATTAATCAAGCAAGCAAAATAACTGGCAAAACTCAAAATCAATTATCAGTACTCCACACCCAGGCAGTTAAAAGGAAAGCCAACCTCATTACACAGGATCCCACCCACCCCCTGCACAAGTCCTTCCAACTTCTGCCATCAGGCCGCCAATATAAAGTCCCCCTATCCAAGAAAAACATCCACAAAAACTCATTCATACCCATTGCCATAAACAGTTTAAATAAAAAATGAACAAGGGACAAATTAACCCTGACGCACTGTCACTTTACACGTATCCACAACTTTTATCTTGTCTATATTTACAGTTTTTAATCTTTATACTTGCTTTTAAGATCTATACACACTGTGTGCTCGCAGAAATCTGTGTTGTATGACTGCTTATCAGTACATTGTCCTGGTTGTATGTTGAGCCACGTCAAAGAAGATTTTCTGTTACGACAGACAATAAAGTTTTCTGAATCTGAATCTGAATCTGAATCTGAATCTCTACCGAAATGGAAAAGATGTCGGCGATTCTGCGTCTGGTTTCGGAGTTGCAGTGAATCAAAGGAAGAAATGCAGCCGGCAGCCGTCCATGTAAATGGATCCATTCCGATTGGACATCTGCGAGCATTGGGCATTGTGATTGGACATCTGCGAGCATTGGGCATTGTGACATCACACGATGGAAACGAATCAAAAGGCAGAAAGGCAGCCGGGCTGCAGGCACACAGTTTTATATATTAAATAGACCAAGTGCAGACCCGTTGGGTCTGTTTCCCCAACGGCGTTTGCGGGGGGGGGGGGGCATCACACTCACATTAACCACCCCCCAAACACACAGGTGGGGGGAGGGGAGGTGAGAAGAGGGGAGGGAGGGGAGAGGAGGAGGAGGAAACGGGACAGATTTGGGAGGGAAAGGAGAGCGGGGTAGGAGGTGAGAGAGGGGGATGGGGAGAGAGACGTGGGGGAGGGGGTGATGGAGAGGGAGGGGAGGATGGAGGGACGGGGAGTAGGGTGGGGGGAGAGGGGAAGGTGTGGGGAGAGAGGAGGGGGAAGGGGGGAGAGAAGAGGAAGAGTGGGGAGGGAGGAGGAGAGGGATAGGGGGAGTGATGGAAGAGGGACAGAGGGGTAGGAGGCGGGGGGAGAGAGGGAAGGGGGTGGGGTAGAGAGGGAAGGGGGTGGGGGAGAGAGGGAAGGGGGTGGGGGAGGGATGAGGAGAGGGGGAGAGTAGTGGGGAGGGAGGGGTAGAGGGGTAGCGGGAGTGGTGGAAGAGGGACGGGGGAGTGGTGGAAGAGGAACAGGGGTAGGGGAAGGGGTGGGGGAGAGAGGGGAAGGGAAGGGAAGAGAGGGGTGGAGGAGGAAGAGGGGTGGGATAAGGGGAGAGAAGTGGAAGAGTGGGGAGGGAGGGATAGGGGGAGTGGTGGAAGAGGGACAGAGCGGTATGGGGGAAGGGGGCGGGGGGAGAGAGGGAAGGGGGTGGGGTAGAGAGGGAAGGGGGCTGGGGGAGAGAGGGATGGGTGGGAGAGGGAGAGGGGTGATGAGAGGGAAACATAGAAATTAAGTGCAGGAGTAGGCCATTCGGCCCTACGAGCCTGCACCACCATTCAATATGATCATGGCTGATCATCCAACTCAGTATCCTGTACCTGCCTTCTCTCCATGCCCCCTGATCCCTTTAGCCACAAGGGCCAGATCTAACTCCCTCTTAAATATAGCCAATGAACTGGCCTCAACTACCTTCTGTGCCAATGAAAAAATGTTTTTCTCATCTCGGTCCTAAAAGATTTACCCCTTATCCTTAAACTGTGACCCCTTGTTCTGGACTTCCCCAACATCTGGAAAAATCTTCCTGCATCTTGCCTGTCCAACCCCTTAAGAATTTTGTAAGTTTCTATAAGATACCCCCTCAATCTTCTAAAATCTAGCCAGTACAAGCCGAGTTTATCCAGTCTTTCTTCATATGAAAGTCCTGACATCCCAGGAATCAGTCTGGTGAACCTTCTCTGTACTCCCTCTATGGCAAGAATATATTTGAGCATTGGGCATTGTGACATCACACAATGGAACGTTCACCAGGGGCTGGGGCTGGGGCTGATTCTATGGGTGAGAAGCCAGTATTTTTTGAAATATTGGGGGGGGGTGAGGGGGGCTGCGGCATCACACTCACATTAACCACCCCCCAATCACACAGGTGGGGGGATGGGGGTGAGAAGAGGGGAGGGAGGGGAGAGGAGGAGGAGGGAACGGGACAGATTTGGGAGAGAAAGGAGAGTGGGGTAGGGGGTGAGAGAGGGGGATGGGGAGAGGGATGGGGGGGATGGGGAGAGAGGGATGGGTGGGAGAGGGAGAGGGGTGAGGAGAGGGAAACATAGAAACATAGAAATTAAGTGCAGGAGTAGGCCATTCGGCCCTTTGAGCCTGCACCACCATTCAATATGATCATGGCTGATCATCCAACTCAGCATCCTGTACCTGCCTTCTCTCCATATCCCCTGATCCCTTTAGCCACAAGGGCCACATCTAACTCCCTCTTAAGTTCCGATTGGACATGTGTGAACATTGGACATTGTGACATCACACAATGGAACGTTCACCATTGGCTGGGGCTCCTGCAAAGGCATATGTAAATGATCCATTCCGATTGGACATCTGCGAGCATTGGGCATTGTGACATCACACGATGGAAACGAATCAAAAGGCAGAAAGGCAGCCGGACGGGCCGCAGGCGACAGGCACAGACTTTTATATAATAGATAGACTAGACCAAGCGCAGACCCGTTGGGTCTGTTTCCCCAACGCCGTTTGTGGGGGGGGGGGGGGGGGGGGGGGGGGAAACGGGAGAGATTTGGGAGGGAAAGGAGAGCGGGGTAGGGGGTGAGGGATGGGGAGAGAGATGTGGGGGAGGGGGGATGGGGATAGATAGATAGATAGATAGATAGATAGATAGATAGATAGATAGATAGATAGATAGATAGATAGATAGATAGATAGATAGATAGATAGATGGATAGATGAATAGATGGATAGATGGATAGATGGATAGATGGATAGATGGATAGATGGATAGATGGATAGATGGATAGATGGATAGATAGATAGATAGATAGATAGATAGATAGATAGATAGATAGATAGATAATTACTATCATATCATGTTATTTAATTCTTTGATTTTGTTTTGATACTCCGGTCAGCTTTTTCTTTTATTTATCCAGGTAGCCATGGAAGGGGTGTTAAAACTTTTCTAAGCAACTAATCAGCAATTCTTGTGATAATAGAATATCAAAGATGCTGAACGTGGTTAATAATGTGTTTCTTGATGGTCAAATATCTCAACAGCTGACCATGCATGTTTCATGAACTTGGGATGTTGATGCAATCACTGAAACAAGTTGCGATAGAACAAATATTCATAGAATCATGAAGAGCAGAAATAAACAGTCCAATCCACCGCATCCATACCACCGTGATGCCTATCTATGCTAATTCTATTTACCTCCACTAGGCTCATAATCCTCAACTTTCCTGTCCAAATTTCTCTTAAACATTGTAATTGCATCTACCGCTACTAACTGCTCTGGCAGCTCATTCCAGGTAATCACCGATCCTCTGTGAAAAAACATGTCTCTCAGATCACCTTTAAATTTCTCTCCTCTTATCTTTAGTCTATACCCTCTTTGACTGTCCTATTCATCATTAGGTCTGTTTCCTGTAATGAGGTAATGGCTTGCAAACTCACCAAAATGATCTCTCAAAGATAACAAAAACAAGTCCCAGTCCCCTTCTACTCTGTAGGGACTGAGTTAATTAAATATTTAGTGGGGAATTCAACAGCATTTACTGTAACCATTGCACTGAGTTCAGTTTTGTTGGACCTTAGAATCATACAGAACTTTCCCCTGGCTGAGAACACAAGGCAACAGCCAGAGAGTTTTGTCTTTGTGGGATATCACTTAAATCTCTTGTCAGAAAAGCCTTTGGCCTGAACTGGAAAGTATTCAGCAAAGGTTTACAAGAAAATAGCCAGGATATGAGGACCTGAGCTATAGGAAGATATTAGTCAGGCTAGGACTTTATTCCTTGGAGTGTAGATAGTTGGGTTGATCTTGCAGGTGTGTAAAATTATGAGGGGGAATAGATAGGGTGAATGCAAACTCATGCACAGTCTTGGCATGGATGAATTGGGCTGCAGGGGCAGTTGTTGCGCTGCATGACTCTATTTCCTACTAAGGGCCCTGTGTCACCCGCACCTTCCAATTCCAGATGCTTTTGTCCCTCCTGAATGATCTGGGCTGTTTTACCTCCCTGCAAGAAAACCAATAAAGCAGGTTGTTTTTTTGCAATCATATAAAACGTATTCAACGAGCAAGATATAAATAATATTTTATGTGTACATTTCTTAGTAATCTTGTTTCAGCGAGCAATTATGATTATGGATCCAGTTAGGGAGCGTTACTAATCCAGTTAGGGAATGTTAATTGCTTTGATATAGTTTAACAACAGATAAATCAGGTGAAAGGGTGAATTCTTCTTACAAGGCCAGTCTCTGTCTCTGCCAGGATGCATCTTTTCAGCAACTAATACACAAGCACTGCTAATTAAACTTAATTTTGAATGCCAGCAGAAGGAAATTGATCGCCAACGCTGTAATGTTTTATACAGTAATATCGCATTCTACACATCTGAATTAAATGCAAGGTATCAATTTGAGAATCATCACACCTGCATCATGAAATCAAGGTCTCCGCTTTTGTGGAAAGGCCAGGGAGATTAGATTGGACCTATTTTAGCACAGAGCTGAACACTGTCTTTTCCTGTGTAAGAAGGAACTGCAGATGCTGGTAAAATCAAAGGTAGACACAAAATGATGGAGTAACTCAGCGGGTGAGGCAGCATCTATGGAGAGAAGGAATGGGCGATGTTTCGGGTCGATACCCTTCTTCAGACTAAGACTGAAGAAGGGTCTCAACCTGAAAACATCGCCCATTCCTTCTCTCCATAGATGCAGCCTCAACCGCTGAGTTAGGGGGCGCCGTCCTGTGTGGTACGGCTGCTGTCTTTCACTCTTTTCGTCTGCAGCTGTTCGTCTTTCACTCTTTTTTTTATTTTTAGTGAGTTTTAGTGTTTTGTTTTTGGAGTTCTAGTCTTTTTTATGTGGGGGGTGGGGGGGAGGATGGGCGAAACTACTTTTCAGGGTCCCTACCTGGTCGGAGAGGCAGCTTTTCTCCGGGCTGCACTTTCGACCCGTCCTCGCGGCCTACCAGCGGGCCTGGAGCAGCGTTTCCTGAGGGGACTGCCCAGAACCTCGGCTTCGGCGGCGGCACAGCGCTGGAGCGCTATTGCGGAGCGGGCGATGCCTTGCCCGGGTCGCCGCGCTGGAGCTCCGGTGAGCTGAAGACCGCGATAAAAACATCGCGGAGCTGCGGGTGGCGGCGCTGAACTTTACATCGGGAGCCTGGGATCTCTCAGCGAGATCACCAGTGGTGGAGCGCCATCCGGCGTGGCCTTGTCGGCTTTGCAAGCTGCGGTCACCGGTAAGGGAAAGCAGCCATTCCAGGGTTCCCATGCCGCTGAGAGGATTCTCCCGACGCCGGAGCACCATCACCCGGCGAGAACGGCCTGGAACATCGGGCCTCCGTAAAGGCAACTGTGGAGGCCCCAATAGGCCCGACTATGGGTGGACATTGGATGGGGACTGGACTTTGTGCCTTCCCTCATAATGGGAACCATTGTGGGGGGATGTTTTTATGTTCAAATTTCTTTATTACTGTAATGTCTGTATTCTTTCTTTATGTGCTGCATGGCAAGAAGCATTTCACTACACCTAGGTGTATGTGACTAATAAAATAACCTTTGAACTCCAGCATTTTGTGTCTACCTGTCTTTTCCTGTTCATATAATCTTGATGGTGGGGCAGCAAGTGGATAAGCTGGTGTCTAAATGGATGTCCAGATTTCGACCACAGTTCTGGGCAGCCCCACAAGTGTTGCGTATCACTGACTTACATGAATTATACCCACGTTTAAGACACAACACAGATAATGGATTGAACTTGGGACTGATTTTCATCTTGGTGTTACAGACTGCCCAGCTTTGTTGCATCATGTGTCTATAACCTGCCAGGTTGCCCAGAGAGGTACATGTTGTGGTTCAACTTTACATTGAGTGTCTCGTCATGTTAATTATCAAGGGTAGAGGAAAACTAGGGAATGGTTGGCCTCTTGCCCAACACTAACAGCATCAAACTGGGAACCGAGTGGCGATCAGGTTGGCACCCACTGCATATAATAACTAATATAGAACTGCATGATACTAATACACTGGGTCACTATAAACTACAGCTGGACCTGCAAACTACTCTGGTGCACTAGGACCAGCCAAAGCCAACCTGCTGGGAATCAATGGCGTTGGTTCATGTACCAATGCAAAAGTGACGTTGACCTTTGTTAAAATGAGTTCTTTTTGCCAGTCTAAATCAAGAAAACTTGATTCAAACCATTGCTGCTAAAATCAATTCTTTATTCTGACAGCGCTGGATAATTCTTTAAACCTTCCAACACAGAGTTAGAAACTCTGGAGCAGGTCTAAAGAACTACTGACTTTGGCATAAATGTAACACATTATATAGGTAAAAGACAAGGATAGTACAAAAGGAGTAGCAAACTATTAATCAATCATTATGGTTTACCATACATTTAACTTATTTGCATTAACCAATAAACTAAATCCTTTCCATTGATTGACAACACATACAGTCACATGATTTTCCCTTTTCCAGCCCCTTTACAACCTTCTGCCCCTCTGTGGTTTCTTCAACCTCTTTGCTCAAAATCATTTTATTTCAATAAAGTAAAACCACAGATATAAAACTAATTCTCACAGAATACTTTTCAGAATATACACATAATATAGCAATCACACAACACATACATACAAAACATATTTTCACTTTTGGAAAAGAAAGTTATTTCTAAAACTTCCGATTTAAACAAAGTCTAATACTTACAATTGTCATTAAACACAATACACTTCACAATTAATTTCCTTACAACCACATAGTTAAAATACAGTTACTTATGGATTACAAAGATTAAAGTTGAGTTTTGTCCCATTCTTACAAAGTGGTAAAGACTTAAGTTATTGCTAATCACACAATTCCCAACTCCAGCCACATAAAGGCCACTAATTGTCTTGATTGCTTCGTCCCAAGCTCGGGTCTAATTTCATTTTGTATTACAACCTCCCCCTTCTATCTCTGGAAGAAAATAATGTAAAAGCCTCTTCACTAAAAGCATTCCTCACAACAAATGAAAGATTATCAAAACAGAGTTACTTTCTCAGTTTCTGGTAACCATAAGAAATCCTTTAGCAAATGTCACACAACCATCACCTATGCCTTATCTCTTATCCCAACATAAACACATTTAAACAGCACAAACCATCTCACAGACTAGTATCTACCCTTGGTGCCTACAATCCAACAAAGGCAACCATAAATCGCCTTAAATGACACACCCAAACTCTGAGATGTGTCACAAAGGAAGAAGGATGGTGCCCATGTCATGGAGAAAGCCCATTAACAACCTCTATTATAAACACCAACCTAAACCACTACGACTTCTCACAGCATGATTATTGCTTCAAAGCAATAAATATAGATATGCCTATTCAGATCAACCTTTCCATGTTATGATAAGCCATCTGTTCTCCTGTGTGTGTGTTCTTTGTTCTTTATTTCTTTGTGGAGGCATGTATTTCTGAAAGCCCCAACTCCAAGCTCTCCTCTTGCAACTTAACACAAGTTCCTTAAGAACTTATCATTTGAGCAATTTTATTATATATTTCATCATTCCCTCTTCTGGTCATATTATGACCACTAATAGGATAATAACACAGCATAGATTCATCAGCATTGGCTTATTAGTCATCCAAGTTTATTCCTAACCTCAGATGCTTTATAGCCCCCAAAACCCGGACCACTTAGGTCGACAGGTTGGCTTGTTGACACCAATGCTGTTCCCTACTTCTCGGCTGTGCTTCATACCCTAGCCCTTAGGGTGCTCAACTATTCTAGGCTTCATACCACTAGTCCATCTCCAATTTATTCATTCTAATACATTTATCTTCTAACAATTCTTTTTCAACCTGCGCATTTACCATCCTTTCAACATCCTCATCCTTCAACATTGGAATTTCTTCTTCTTCTAGATGTTGCAATAATATTTTCTCACCAGTTTCCACATTACCCAAGGCTGTCATTAGTCTAGCACTAATAATCTAACAATAACAATTCCCACGAACAAACACAAAACCACTATTGCTGCTCACATGGCCATACCAATGATCCAATTCTATAACCATATAACAATTACAGCACGGGAACAGGCCATATCAGCCCTCCTAGTCCCATCTAACTGCACTCAGACCATAACCCTCCATTCCTTTCCCGTCCATATACCTATCCAATTTATCTTTAAATGATAAAATCGAACCTGCCTCCACCACTTCCACTGGAAGCTCATTCCACACAGCTACCACTCTCTGAGTCCCCCTCATGTTACCCCTAAACTTCTGTCCCTTAATTCTCAAGTCTTGCCCTCTTGTTTGAATTTTCCCTACTCTCAATGGGAAAAGCTTATCCACGTCAACTCTGTCTATCCCTCTCATCATTTTAAAGACCTCTGTCAAGTCCCCCCTTAACCTTCTGCGCTCCAAAGAATAAAGACCTAAATTGTTCAACCTTTCTCTGTAACTTAGTTGCTGAAACCCAGGCAACATTCTAGTAAATCTCCTCTGTACTCTCTCTATTTTGTTGACATCCTTCCTATAATTAGGCGACCAAAATTGTACATTGCGTAGCCTCACAACCCGGGTAAGAATGCTCATTGTCACGAGGTAGTGGCAAACAGTTAGCCGGTGGGGCTAAGGTCTCATCATAAGGGATGGTGACAGTTACTAACAGTTGACATATTACTAACCGTTCAGTCCTCCTCCCTTCTGGAGACACTGCAAATAGGCTATTGACTGATTTCATAGCAGGGTCACACACAGTTTGTCCTTTACCAAATAATTCATTATGGGCTTGTCCAAACATGATAGACTCTCTTTCTTCCAATGCCCGTTTTTACTGTCTCTTTTGCTCATGTCCTTTCTTCTGTAACCAAAGGTATACCTCTAATGCTTCTCGATAGCATAGTCCATCATACAAATGTCCCTTTGCCGAGTTTTCTTCCAAGGGATTCCGTCTGCAGAAAAAGTCAAACTTGCACCCTCGAAACTAACAGGGTAATTCCCACAGGTGTCGGTTATCTAAGTCTACCTGCCGATCGGGCTGACGCAGTATCCCATTGCAATAGTCAATCTTGGTGACATTTCAGATTCCAAAGGCATCCGGGCCATTGCACTGTACCACATCTCCTTTGCAGAGGTGAAAGATTCTGCTTAATTGTCCCAGGACACATCGTCAAATTTTTCCTTCATTTCCCTCCATCTGTTGTAGCATCAGGATGCAGAGCAGGATGAATCGCCTCATTTTAATTTATCTGGAATAAGCAAAGGCTCACAAAAAGCTAATTTCTTACTTAATTAGCTTAAACAACTATTCACTCAATTTAAACGTCCTTCAGTCAGTCAGTCCAGTAATCAGTCTCATATTCGTAACCATATGGCAAAATAAGGATTCAAAAACTAAACTTATTAAGATTCAAAACTAAACTTATAATGATACAACTAAACTTATAATGATACAACTTCCAAGCAAAGCAGAAATGTAAAAACTAAAAAACTCTTGAGTTGAAAATAAAATTACTCTTCTTCCCCCCCTTTTGATTGGGCTCCCCAATCAATTTGCAGTGGTGCAGTTGAACCCATGCAGCACGACCCTCGACCTTGGCAGCGGTCGGAGTGGTGAGGATGACCTAGAAGGGACCATCCCAATGTGGGTCCAAGTGCTTACGCATCCAGTTCCTGATCAGCACATAGTAGGTATGTTGCAAAGCCTACCTGAAGCGTCGCTGAAAATCTGTCGCTGCGGGTGTGCGCGATTTTGGCGCCGTTTAGAGGGGGGCGGGTTTAAAACGCGATTTTCTCTAGGCTGTTCAAATCGAAGATGTTCAGCCTAGTTAATTATTAACGAAAAATTGCTGGAAGACCCCGTCGCAAAAGCTATTATTAGTTTTAAAGGCCTCGTATAATAGTTATAGTAGTTTAAAAATCAACCTCTAAACCCGCGACCACCGACAGCCGTCAGGGTCCCATAGAGCAAACCACAGAAGGTATGTAGCTTATTTTTACATTAAAAAGGGCTTCTTAAGATCCCTTTATACAAAGTTTAATATTGCGAGAAGCTCATTTTGAGCCCATTATATCCCGCAGTATTTTTCTGGGCATTTGAGGGCACAAATCTACCGCAATGTGAACGTTCTAAACCAGCGCGTTCACAGGATCCCACTAGAAAGCTGATTTAAAATGGGCTTTAATTTACAGCAATTGAACACTAATTTCCGTCCATTTGGCCTATAAATTAATGTAAATGAGATTTAAAAATCATGTTTTATTGTGAATTATTTATGAATATTATTTGCACACTTAGGCTATTTAAAAATGTTAATCATTTATTAAGAAATGGATAGATGTTTAGATCTAGTAATTGAAGTTTGAAATTAGCTACACTTGGGTAACTAACTAATTATATGCTTTAATTTCAGGTCATCCAAGTAAGATTATTTTATATTTGTTTCAGAATGGTTCAATCTATGATAACTGAAAATTTCATTCAGTTCTCTTAATTTTTAAGAAAGTTATGGGCTTTTGACTGTCCACGATCACAGCTTTTTTGTTACGTCCATAGAAAATCAATAGGGAACAAGATGCTAATTTCCGAGTATGAAAATGGCCATAACTTTTTAAATACATGAGATATGAAAGTGAATTAGGTGTCAAATTAAACTTCTTTTTATGCTTTATCTGATGGGATAAATTACAGACTTGATTTTTTAAATCTCAAAATTTTGTAACATTGCTACACATAGCAACCTGGCTCAGTATTAGATGGAACTTTGAGTGCTGGTGCCACACCATATGCAACCCTGACCTGTAAATAAGTAGTTCGCAAAGCACAGGTTAGAGTTAATACATAGGATTTCCGCAGGCGTTATTCTTGCTGTACCAGATGGAGTGGTCTGTATTCTTATTCTGCCCATCTTCTATAGTTCTCCATACTATCCAATACACTGTCTGTTTCTGAAAATTTCAGCAAACAATCCAATCAATCCACTTTGAAATCTCAGCTGGATTGTCACATAATACTATTTGCATCTTAAAAACAGGTAAAATACGACGGATTAAAATAAACCCAACAAACTTTCAATTTTTCTGTCAAACAGGAGTGATCAAAGATGTTATATTCCAGTGATTTAGCAAAAGATCACTTTAACTCATGACTAACCCATTATCAATCAGTTGCCTTCTTCCCTGGCTCCATTGATTTATTATTAACCTCACAGCCGAGGGTAGCTGTAAAAAACTTCACCCCCCTGCTTACAGTTTTTTTAAAGGGACACACACCTACACTTATAACATGTGATTTACAACAAATAAAAGACTTAACTTCAGCATTCATTCAAAAACATAATGCTACCACCCACATGAGAGACGTTTACACTAATTATTCATTTACTAAAAACATAAATAATTACAAAAACATACTTATAACACTGACATCTTTCCAACTCAATGTAGTCCATTTGAAAGGTCTCAAAGGGACCTGCTGGTAAAGGAGTCTTAACTGGTTCACAGGGCAAGCCTTTACCTGGATTATGCTGCTAGCAAATCAGACATCGCTGGCTGATACGCTGGGACAAGTCAGAAGTTTCAGATGCCACCAGGTCTCTAAAAGCATATCACTTACAGCCTTGGTCCCACAATGAGTTGCAAAGTGTACAAATTCAATAACCCACAACGCAAGCTCGTCAGACATGCAAGTCTGTCTGGCAGGCGTAACCCATAAGCTAGTGACAGGATCGTACAGACAACCCTGGTCCTGTCACAGCTGTTTTACCTTTGCAGGAGCGTCCTCCTGTATTTGAAGTACTTCTTGGATGGTTGGCATTCCTTTTTTCGAGGGAGACTTATTCCTAGTATAATTTTTAGTCTGCCTCATCATGTGGGGCCCAACAATTTGGTGACTCCTAAAAGCTTTCTTAGCCGCCTCATCGGCAAGGCGATTTCCTATGTCTCTGGGGCTTTAACCATGTATGGCATGCTACAGAGTCTAAACTGGGGCTTCTCCTTTTTTTTTTTTTTTTTGGTGCCTGGGCTTGGTGCACTATCGATTTCTGATTCTGTCCTAGGTAAATTTGGTTAAATTCCTGTCACCACTGACTGGGGCTCAGACTTTTCTGATTTTCCCATGCCTCCCTTTCGTCTCCCTCTGCTAATTGAAGGCCAACCATTTAAACTGTGCAGTCCCTTTTTTTTTTAACCTTTTTCCTTCTCTCTCTCTTTCTCCTGTCGTTTATTCCTTTTGTGTGCACACTCTCGTCTCAATACCTCAACATTAAATTTATATCTAATTCCTCCTCACGCCAATTTCGCCATAATTCAATCAATTTATTACTACTATATTCACAAGCACTTATTCCATACACAGTATTAATATTCTTATACTTTATTCTTACAACAATATAATAATGACGTTAACGTTATACTATTTCTTATTTAGCATCCATGGCTTTTCACTGGATCCGAATTCAATTGTTTTTAATTACTTCGCACCATTCCAAATGGTCGAGATTAATTTAGCACTGTCAGTGTTTAGCCGACCCTGTTTCCAAATCTTTAACTATCTCCTGCTATTCCAAATTGTCAGGATAAATTTATCCAGTTCAGCCATCATTTACCATTGATCATTCCCAATGAATCATTCCCAATGACTAAGTCTCCCCATTCCCAATGGACGAGTCTGTTCAAAAGTCTATCTTACCAATCAACAAGGTTTGTTAGACTGACCTGATTCTGTCAGGATCCCGTTCAACACAAGAATGAAGGGTCGACTACGTAGCGATATACGGAGAAGAGGAAAACAGAGTGGTGTTTAACTACTCACTTCTGCTTGGCCAATTCCTCTGATCCAATCAGTGCGCAGTTTGACGCTTATTTTCGTTCCTCGTGTTGTCGGTGAACCGTCTGAATCCCATCCTCGTCGCCAAATGTTAAAATGAGTTATTTTTGCCAGTCTAATTCAAGAAAACTTGATTCAAACCATTGCTGCTAAAATCAATTCTTTATTCTGACAGCACTGGATAATTCTTTAAACCTTCCAACACAGAGTTAGAAACTCTGGAGCAGGTCGAAAGAACTACTGACTTTGGCATAAATGTAACACATTATATAGGTAAAAGACAAGGATAGTACAAAAGGAGTAGCAAACTATTAACCAATCATTATGGTTTACCTGCAGCTGTCTGTCTTTTCATCTTTTTTTTTTTTTTTTAGTTAGTTAAAGTGTTTTTGTTTCTGGAGTTCTAGACTTTTATATGTGGGGGGTGGGGGGGGGGGAAGGGGGAAACTACCTTTCAGGGTCCCTACCTGGTCGGAGAGGCAGCTTTTCTCCGGGCTGCAGCTTCGACCCGTCCTCGCGGCCTACCAGCGGGCCTGGAGCGGCGTTTCCTGTCGGGCACTGCCCAGAACCACGGCTTCGGCAGCGGCACAGCGCTGGAGCGCTATCGTGGAGCGGGCGATGCCTTGCCTGGGTCGCCGTGCTGGAGCTCCGGTGAGCTGAAGACCGCCGAGTACAACATCACGGAGCTGCGGGTTTGAGGAGCGGCCAGCTGCGGGCGGCGGCGCCGAATTGTACACCGGGAGCCTGGGATCTCGCGACGAGATCGCCAGTTGTGGAGCTCCAACCGGCGCGGCCTTGTTGGCTTCGGAAGCCGCGGCCTCCAGTACGGAAGCGGCCGTTCCAGGTGTCCCAAGCCGCTGCGAGGATTCTCCCGACGCCGGAGCAACATCACCCGGCGAGAACGGCCAGGAACATCGGGCCTCCGTAGAGGCAACTGTGGAGGCCTCAATGGGCCCGACTATGGGTGAACTGGGGTTGGGGACTGGACTTTGTGCCTTCCCTCATGGTGGGAGCCATTGTGGGGGGATGTTCTTTATGTTTAATCTCTTATTAATGTTATGTCTGTATTCTTTCTTTATGTGCTGCACTGGCAAGAAGCATTTCACTACACCTAGGTGTATGTGACTAATAAATAACCTTTGACTTTTGACTTTTGACTTTGACCATACATTTAACTTATTTGCATTAACCAATAAACTAAATCCTTTCCATTGATTGACAACACATATAGTCACATGATTTTCCCTTTTCCAGCCCCTTTACAACCTTCTTCCCCTCTGTGGTTTCTTCAACCTCTTTGCTCAAAATCATTTTATTTCAATAAAGTAAAACCACAGATATAAAACTAATTCTCACAGAATACTTTTCAGAATATACACATAATATAGCAATCACACAACACATACATACAAAACATATTTTTACTTTTGGAAAAGAAAGTTATTTCTAAAACTTCCGATTTAAACAAAGTCTAATACTTACAATTGTAATTAAACACAATACACTTCACAATTAATTTCCTTACAACCACATAGTTAAAATACAGTTACTTATGGATTACAAAGATTAAAGATGAGTTTTGTCCCATTCTTACAAAGTGGTAAAGACTTAAGTTATTGCTAATCACACAATTCCCAACTCCAGCCACATAAAGGCCATTAATTGTCTTGATTGCTACGTCCCAAGCTCGGGTCTAATTTCATTTTGTATTACAACCTCCCCCTTCTATCTCTGGAAGAAAATAATATAAAAGCCTCTTCACTAAAAGCATTCCTCACAACAAATGAAAGATTATCAAAACAGAGTTACTTTCTCAGTTTCTGGTAACCCTAAGAAATCCTTTAGCAAAGGTCACACAACCATCACATATGCCTTATCTCTTATCCCAACATAAACACATTTAAACAGCACAAACCATCTCACAGACTAGTATCTACCCTTGGTGCCTACAATCCAACATAGGCAACCATAAATCGCCTTAAATGACACAGCCAAACTCTGATATGTGTCACAAAGGAAGAAGGATGGTGCCCATGTCATGGAGAAAGCCCATTAACAACCTCTATTATAAACACCAACCTAAACCAACTACAACTTCTCACAGCATGATTATTGCTTCAAAGCAATAAATATAGATATGCCTATTCAGATCAACCTTTCCATGTTATGATAAGCCATCTGTTCTCCTGTGTGTGTGTTCTTTGTTCTTTATTTCTTTGTGGAGGCATGTATTTCTGAAAGCCCCAACTCCAAGCTCTCCTCTTGCAACTTAACACAAGTTCCTTAAGAACTTATCGTTTGAGCAATTTTATTATATATTTCCTCACCTTCACCCACTCAACAAAATGGATTCCGTTGATTGATGTGAAATGGATGTTCAACTATGTATTTGTAAATGATGGAAAGACCACGGATCTCGAGTTTAAGTCATCTTTAATTATAACATATAGCAGAGCGGTACAGCAAGTTGTTAGTTCATCACTACTGCTTCCAAGACTACTTAATGTAGGAAGTGGGTGTTAATATAAAGTGGACAGTAAGGTGGGGTTAATGATGCTACATTATTCTGATTGGTTCACATGCAATAACCAATCTACAGGATTGATCACCAAATAAGTAGAGGGTTAAAAATGAGAATTTGGGAAGATTATGCTGATTTTGTTTTCTGGATAAAGCAGATTGTTTACTTCAAAACATTAGTACTGCACTAAAGAAAGGCTGATGTCATCAATGACTTCCAGTTGATTAATCTGGTTCAGGGGCTCCAGCCTGTGGTTGTAGTTGAAGAGGTGCCTTCCATTGACAGAGACTGCGTAGCAGCTTGATTGAACCATGATCTGCATCTGCCAAGAAAGAATTACAGATAAATCATAAAGGTCTTTAACTTAAAGAACATTTTCTTGAGAAAGAAAGAACTGCAGATGCTGGAATTTGGAACAAAACACAGAGTGCTGTAATAGCTGAGCAGGTCAAGCAGCATCTGTGAAGGGAACCTTTCTTCAGACTTTGAGTCCGAAGAAGGGTTCCAACCCTAAACATTGTTCGTAGACGACACCACTGCAGTTGAATGGGTGCGCGGTGCGACTCATGTCGCAGCGGCCTCTGCAGTCCGTCTGTCGTTTTTTAATTTTTGTCTCGTTTGAATGTAGTTTAAAGAGTTTTTTTTAAAACTGGGTATGTGTGTGGGGGGCGGGGGGTGGGGAAACTTTTAAAATATTTCCCCTGCACGGAGAGCCCGACCTTTTCTCTGTCGGGTCTCCGTTGTCGTTGGGGCCTAGCACCATGGAGCGGCCTCCAACCGGAACGACCTGGGGCTCCAGTCGCGGAGCTGCGGACCCACTTACCATCATGGAGCTGGCCGAGTTCGGAGCGGGAGGAGCAGTGTTGGCGCGCTGCTGCGACCCGACCCCGGATATTCGGAGGCTCCAACCGCAGGTCTGGTGGACGGTGACACCGGGAGCCCGCGGGTCCCTGCTGGGAGACCGCTTTTCGGGGCTTCCGCAACGGCGACTTCTCCCGTCCGAGTTGCGGAGTTGAAAATTACCTGGAGCGGGGCCTTACATCGCCCGGCGCGACTTTAACGGCCGTGGGACTTGTTAGTGCACGCCGGGGGCTCCAACACCTAGACCCGGAGCACGGCCTTGCATCACCCAGCGCAGTTTTAATGGCCGCGGGACACTTACCATCACCCGCCGGGGGCTTTGACTCTGACATCGGGAGGAGAATGAGGAGTGCAGGGGAGAGATAAGACTTTGCCTCCATCACAGTGAGGAGGAGATTCACTGTGACGGATGTTTGTGTAAATTGTGTTGTGTCTTGGTTCTTTTTCTTGTGTGTATGACTGCAGAAACCAAATTTCGTTTGAACCTCAATGAGGTTCAAATGACAACAAATAAATTGTATCAATTGTATCATGCATCAGTAGGCCGGATAACAAATACTGACGAGACTGAGTACAGGAAGGAGTTTGAGAACCTCGTAACCTGGTGCCTAGACAACGACCTTTCCCTCAATGTCAGCAAGACAAAGGAGGTTGTGATCGACTTCAGGAAGCAATGCGGTACACCTACATTGACGACGCCAAATTAGAAAAGGTTGAAAGCTTCAAGTTCTTAGGAGTAAATATCAACAGCAACATGCCCTGGTCCAGGCATATCGAAGCAATGACCAAGATAGCACACCAACGCCTCTACATCCTTAGAAGGCTTAGGATGTTCGGCATGTCCCCAACATCTCTAACCAGTTTCTACTGATGAGTCATAGAAAACATTTTATCAGGGTGCACCACAGCATGGTTTGGGAACAGCTACATCCGAGACCGCAAGAAATTGCAGAGAATTGTGGATGCAGCCCAGACCATTACCCAAACCAACCTCCCTTCCATTGACTCCATCTATACTTCGCACACTGCCTTGGCCAGGCCACCGGCATATTCAAGGATCAGTCTCATCCCAGTCACTCCCTCTTCAACCCTCTGCCAATGGGCAAAAGATACAGATACAGATACAAAAGATACAGAAGTGTGTAAAACGAATACCGCCAGATTCAGGAATAGTTACTTCCCAGCTGTTATCAAATAATTGAACCTTCTGATCACGAACTAGAGTGCGGTCCAGAACTACTATCTACCTCATTGGAGACCCCTCAGACTATCTTCAATCTGACTTTACTGAACTGTATTTGAATTTCACCAAATGTTATTCCCTTTATCCTGTATCTGTACACTGTGGATGGCTTGATTGTGATCATGTTTGACTGAACGTTATTGACTTCCACCACAGTGAAGAATGTTGATTCCACTGTGGTGGATGTTCATGTTATATTCTATTGTGTATTGTGCTCTTTTTGATTATGTGGTAAATCAAATTGCACTGTACCTTAATGGGCGCACTAAATGTGAAATTCAACTTGAACTTGATGTTTAGTCTTTCCGCTGACTGGGTGGCACTCAACAAAAAAAAACGAGAACATAGTGGACTGTTCACTGAGAACACAGGGGGACCTAGCAGGGGACCGCCGAGACTGTCGGGGGACCCAGTGAAGGGGCCACATGCAACCGCAAGCTTGGTTCAGATGGCACAATGGGCTAAGTGTTCGGCTGGCAACCGGAAGGTAGCTGGTTCGAATCCCGCTTGGAGTGCATACTGTCGTTGTGTCCTTGGGCAAGACACTTCACCCACCTTTGCCTGTGTGTGTCCTTGGGCAAGACACTTCACCCACCTTTGCCTGTGTGTGTGTGGATGTAATTATGTGAAGCACTTTGGGGTCAATGCAAGTTGACTAAAAATGTGCTATGTAAATAAAGACATTTAATTTAATTTAATTTGGTTCGCCACTGCAAAAAGGTAAGACTGGTCATTGAACTTTTTGTAACTTTGTTGGCATCAGAAACATGGCAACACTTTGTGAGATCTACCATATGATTTTACCAAAGTGTATGTAAAACAAATAATTTCACTGTACCTAGGTAGAGTGGCAATTAAATGTCATGGAATCATTGACTGAATCTCATTCAATTTCTGCTACTAATAACCAAAATGCCATGGTGAGATATGAAGAATGATCTCTTAGTTTAGTTCAGAGGTACAGCATGGAATCAGCCCCTCTGAGTCCATGGCAACCATCGATCACCAGTTCTATGTTATCTCACTCTCTCATCCACTTCCTACACACACACACACACACACACACGGGGCAATTTACAGATATCAATTAATCTACAAACACATAATACTTGGGATGTGGGGGGAAACCAGAGCACCCAGAGGAAACCCACAAGGTTAAAGGGATAAGGTGCAAACTCTGCATGGATAGCACCTGAGGTCGGGATAGAACCCAGATCTTCGGTGCTATGAGGCAGCAGCTCTACTAGCTGCACCAGTGTGATGCCCTTTTTATTTGTGACAATCGCACAAGGACTACCGTTTCACGTTAAATACCGTAAGGACACGGTTACCACACTCTGGATATCTTTCCCGAGCTGGAAATAGTCAACAACAGCGTAACCAGGGTAAAAGCTGCTGACTCGAGGGCAGCCGCCTAATCTACAGCATGCCTGCAAACTCCGAGCCTGGGTCCTGCCCAGGAGGATGACGTACCTCAAACGTCTGGCCAGGCACAAATGGGTGGAAGGGCAAAGCTCGCTCCTCTGTACCCCATTCCTGCTGGATTCTGCTGTTCCGCACCACAACTTTATCATTGAATCTTTGACCGATGTGCAGGGCAATGTTATCCCAGCAGTTCGCCATCAGATTAATGGAAAACCTTGAAAAAAAGAAAACATCCATGACGGTAAGTAATTTGGTTTGAGGACATTAGTAATTTGTTGCATTAGACATTTGTTCCAGGTGTCAACTGCTCTACATCGGTGAGACCAAGCGCAGGCTTGGCGATCGCTTCGCCCAACACCTCCACTCACTTCGCAATAACCAACCTGATCTCCCGGTGGCTCAGCACTTCAACTCCCCCTCCCATTCCGAATCCGACCTTTCTGTCCTGGGCCTCCTCCATGGCCAGAGTGAGTCCCACCGCAAATTGGAAGAGCAGCACCTCATATTTCGCTTGGCGAGTTTACATCCCAACATTGATCTCCAATTTCAGGTAGCCCCTGCTTTCTCCCTCCTTCCCCTCCCCTTCCCAGCTCTCCCACAGCCTACTGTCTCCGCCTCTTCCTTTCTTTTACCCGCTTCCGCCCCAACAACAGTCTGAAGACAGGTCTCGACCCAAAACGTCGCCTATTCCTCCACTCCATAGATGCTGCCTCACCCGCTGAGTTTCTCCAGCATTTTTGTCTACCTTAGTAATCCATTTGTATTTTTATAGCTTCATCATGCATTTGTGCCCTCAGTACCCCAATATTTCAAAAATGTATAGAATCACAGAGTCATAGGAGATGTTTCACAAGTCCAACCTCCGCAGTTTTGGGGACAGAGCCTTCTCCAGTGCAGCTCCCAGGCTCTGGAACTCCCTCCCCCAACTGATCCGCAATTCCGTGTCCCTCACCATCTTCCAGTCCCGCCTCAAGACCCATCTCTTCACCTCTGCCTATCCTTAGCCCCACGTCCCCGTCCCTTTTCATCTGTGCATTAATTGCCTCATACTGTGTTTTGTATTGAATTCTGTCTTTACTTTGTGTACTAGTCATGTCTCTACTATTTATTTAATTCCCCTTACATGTTTTTCCTCTACATGCTCAATTTTTGTAAGGTGTCCTTGAGACTCTTGAAAGGCGCCCATAAATAAAATTTATTATTATTATTATTATGTGTGGAGGCATGAGAGGAATTGAGAGAGGGATTGGAGGGAAGAGAGTCATACAGTGTGGGAACAGACCCTTCGGCCCAAACTGCCCACGCCAACCAACATGCCCCATCAACAAGTCCCACCTGCCTGCGTTTGGCCCATATCCCTCTAAACATATCCTATCCATGTACCTGTCCCAATGTCGCTTAAACATTGTGGCGCCATCTGGTGGTTGAGCCACTTGTGGATCGAACCCTCGTCAGAGAGGTAAAATGGTCACGTGACTGAGTTTGGCGGGCGTTTGCTAGGGAAGTTCAGAGTTCTCACTTACCATGCGTTTGTTTAACAGTTGTATTTGCCAATAAAGATCATTTTCTTCACAACTAGTGAATTACTACAAGGTTATGATAGTCCCTGTCTCAACTACCTCCTCCAGCAGCTCGTTCCATATACCCACCACCCTTTGTGTAAAAAAGCTACCCCTCAGGTCCCTGTATATAGAAGACACACAGTAATTGGCCCAGCACTGAACCCTGAGGCACACCACGAGTCACAGGCCTACATCTTTCCATGATGCCAATGTTTTCATCCAGTCAGCTAGCCTCTCCTAGAATACCATGCGATCTAACCTTCCAGAGCACCGTCCCATCTCGAACCTTGTCAAATGCCTCGCTGAAATCCACATATACAACCTACAGCTCTGCCCTCATCAATCTTTTGCTATCCATCTCCTTTTTAAACACCTCCAACAATCTAACCTTTACAACCTCCTGGGTAAAAACCTCTGGACATTCATCACCCTCTGTGAGAAGAAACTCTTACACACTTTAAATAAACTCTCATCCTGGTCACCACTTTGCAGAAAGATTTGATAGAAGAAGACAAGAAGAAGTCGATAGATGCCTCTCATAATCTCCTAACCTGCCCCTATGGGTGAGATGGTGATTATTCAGGCGGAATTATACAAGGGTTTAAAAAAGACTCAGGATTTTTGAAACCCAGACTTTATGCACGAGGTTAAACTAAGAATGTTAGTAAAACATATTCAAAGATTCAAAGTTATTTCACAGAAACGGTTTGAGCACAACCTGACGCAGACGTAACGAGATATAAACATGGGAGACACCAGTAAGACTGGAGTGCTCACATGAGAGGTTTTCTTCTTAAGGCTGGGCCACAGTTGTCTCTCACACACACACACACACACACACACACACACACACACACACACACACACACACACACACACACACACACACACACACACACACACACTCACACACACACACACACACACACACACACACACACACACACACAGGCGAACACACACACACACACACACACACACACACACACACACACACACACACACACACACACACACACACACACACACACAGGCGCACACACACACACACACACACACACACACACACACACACACACACACACACACACACACACAGGCGCACACACACACACACACACACACACACACACACACACACACTCACACACACACACACACACACACACACAGAGACACACACAGGCGCACACACACACACACACACACACACACACACACACACACACACACACACAGGCGCACACACACACACACACACACAGCTTAAAGAAAACAGAAAATGCCCGAACAACTGAAGCATCTACCAAGAGAGAGAGAGTTAATGTTTCAGGTTGAAGACACTTGTCAGAACTTACTTGGTAGCATTGGTGTTCACAGTCCCAACAATCCTTATCAGCTGCTGTGGACGGATGGCTCCGATATAGGCCTTGTACGGAACAACCTAAGGAATGACCCAAGATATCCATCACAATGAGCTCAACAGTGTGGGCAGCTGAAGTCTGTAGGGCTGGAGGAGATGACAGCAATACGGAGAGCTGGGGCGAGGGAGAGAGTTAATCACGTTGTATCATTGAGAGGGTGTGTGTGTTCATAAAGGATGTGCGATCATTCATATAAAATGTAGCGGCACAGTGGTGTGGCAGTTGGCGCTGATGCCTCTCGACACCAGAGAAAATGATTTCAATCCTGACCTTGGGAGCTGTCCGTGTGGAGTTTGCATGTTTTTTCCCTATGATTGTGTCAAAACGACATAAAGTGTGAGTTTAGGAGATGAGGACAGAAGAGGCATGAAGTGTGAAGCCAGAGGCAGGACTCTAGGTGGAAGGGAATGGAGGGAGAGGGAAAGGGAGAAATGGGGAGCATCCAAATGGGACACAGGGTTGAGAAGGGGAAAAAGGGAGCGAAGGGGGGAGGGGATTTGTAGGTTATATGTTGGCATAGAATTAAACGGGGAGGGAGAAAATGATGAGGAAACAAATAAACAATGGCAAATGTGATAGCACTTGCTCTCTCTCTCCATCCCCTCCCCCTTCCCAATTCTCCCACTAGTCCCACTGTCTCCGCCTACTTTCTTTTGTCTCACCCCTTCCCCTGACATCAGTCTAAAGAAGGGTCTCGACCTGAAACGTCACATAGAGACATAGAAACATAGAAAATAGGTGCAGGAGTAGGTCATTCGGCCCTTCGAGCCTGCACCGCCATTCAATATGATCATGGATGATCATCCAACTCAGTATCCCGTACCTACCTTCTCTCCATACCCCCTGATCCCTTTAGCCACAAGGGCCACATTTAACTCCCTCTTAAATATAGCCAATGAACTGGCCTCAACTACCTTCTGTGACAGAGAATTCCACAGATTCACCACTCTCTGTGTGAAAAATGTTTTTTCTCATCTCGGTCCTAAAGGATTTCCCCTCTATCCTTAAGCTATGACCCCTTGTCCTGGACTTCCCCGACATCGGGAACAATCTTCCTGCATCTAGCCTGTCCAACCCCTTAAGAATTTTGTAAGTTTCTATAAGATCCCTCCTCAATCTCCTAAATTCTAGCGAGTACAAGCCGAGTCTATCCAGTCTTTCTTCATATGAAAGTCCTGACATCCCAGGAATCAGTCTGGTGAACCTTCTCTGCACTCCCTCTATGGCAAGAATGTCTTTCCTCAGATTTGGAGACCAAAACTGTACGCAATACTCCAGGTGTGGTCTCACCAAGACCCTGTACAACTGCAGTAGAACCTCCCTGCTCCTATACTCAAATCCTTTTCCTTCTCTCCATAGATGCTGCCTCACTCGCTGAGTTTCTCCAGCATTTTGTGTCTACCTTTGATTTTACCAGCATCTGCAGTTCTTTCTTGAACAAATACTTACTGGATTAGACACAGTCACTGGGACAGGTGTGCTCTGTAAAACAATAACATAAAATGTTAGTACTTACTCCATGGGTTAGCACTCTACTACAACCCTTAAACAAAGCCACAAAAACTGGATACCATCACTAAGAAACACTATGAAGCAGCAAGGGATTGATTTTCCTTGGGAAATTTCAAAAAAGTATTAAGAAGGTAGACACAAAATGTTGGAGTAACTCGGCGTCTCTGGAGAGAAGGAAAGGGTGATGTTTCGGGTCGAGACCCTTCTTCAGACTGATAAGGTAATAAGAAGACGTGCCAGGCCAAGCCACGTGTGACTGTGATGTTCCTTAGTACCCATCCAGTGAACACCACTTTAGCCTGACATCCCAGGTTTCCAAATCTACCTAACACCGCACCCTGGACTCGAACCATCTCTCCCGATGCTTTCCTGCAAGCAGACAGCTGTGTTGAAGATAAAATGCCCACTGAGATCACAGGACCTGCATCAGCCGGGAAGATAAGTGATAACCCCTGCTCGAGCAGTAGCGGCGATTAACGAGATCTCATTGGCGCATCTGGTAGTAGAATTCAGTCCTGGCCTCGGGAGCTGTCTGTGTGGAGTTCTCATGTTCTCCCTGTTGGAACCAATCCCCCAGTTCTCTCCTATTTCCCGCAGACACGCGGGTAGATAGGTTACATGGTCACTGCCATTCATATGTAGGCGTGTGGTAAAACCTGGTGGGAGCTGATGAGAACATGCGGAGAATAAAACGAGATTCATGTAGTGTTAGTGCAACTGGGTGGTTGATGTCTGGTGTGGACTCTCTGGGTCAAAAGGCCTGTTTACATGCTGTATGATTCTATGGTACCTGTATACACAGGACAGTGAAGGTTCAACAACTTTCCCAGCTCTCCTTAGTAAAAGAACCAGAAGAGAGGATTAGCCAAACTAATTTGGAAATCCAACCAAGGACAAAGACAAGAGGATTTTTTACACAGAGGGTAGTGAGTGGCTGGAACTGCCAGAGCTGGTGGAAACAGATGGATATTGGCATTTAAAAGACTTTTGGATAGGGAATGGATGGACATGGATTATGTGTTGATAGATAAGAGTTGGTTCTGGTGTGTTTGACACAGACATTGTGGGCTGGAGAATCTTTTCCTTTGCTGTACTGTTCTATGCTCTACATTCCTTGTCCAAATGCAGCAAACGGGATGTGGAGTCTTGGTACTTTGCGGCACTGGACATTGTGCCTTCCCCCACAGTGGTATCCATTGTGGGGGGATGATTTTTTTGTCTGTAAGGTAATCCTGTTAGTCTTTGTCCATGATGGCTGCCGTGAAGAGAGAGTGGACGCTGGCGCGCTTTAGCTGCCGCTGCTCTCTCTTCACATTTTTGATTTTTGTTTTTGGACTGAATTCTGTTTTTAATTTGTGTTTCTGTGATGCCTTTATTATTTATTTTATTCTGATTATATGTTTATATTCCTGTTAACCTATGTAAGGTGTCCTTGAGATGTCTGAAAGGCGCCCAATAAATAAAATTTATTATTATTATTATTAGACCTTAAAACACACCATTTGTACCAAGTCTTCCCACCTTCTTGCAGTTTGTGACATTTAAGAGACTTGTAGACAGGCACGTGGATATGCAGGGAATGGAAGGATATGGATTACAAGTAGGCACATGGGATTAGTTTACTTGGCATCATGTTTAGCACAAACATTGAGGGCTGAAGGGCCTAATCTTGTGCTGTAGTATTCTATGTTCAATGTTACTCTCTGGGAAGATTGCAAGTGCAGGACCTGGTACGTTTGATGTGTGCAGGGACTGGTGGAAGTCATAATATTGATGAGGGGTTTAAAGAAGTTTGGAGCCGGGTTGGGGATGGACAAAGGGAAGACCTCAAGGTGAATGAATGCCTCAGAGTGTTGTGGGGCTGGGAGGGGTTACATTTTGGGAGTGATAAATCCCAGGAGGTGTTTGAACAGGGGGGGAGGGGCGGGAAATTCTAAAAGTAAATGTGTTGGGGGTATAGGTTCTCCAAGCACATGAATGAATTGGACTTGTCATCACTTGTGAAATCCAAGTTCAAGTTCAAGTGAGTTTATTCTCATGTGTCCCTGTGTAGGACAATGAAATTCTCGCTTTGCTTCAGCACACAGAACATAGTAGGCATTTACTACAAAACAGATAAGTGTGTCCATATACCATAATATAAATATATACACACATGAATAAATAAAGAAAAGGTTTCAGACTCTTGAAACACATGGCAGTAGTCCAGTCCAAAATCAGAAGGCAAATTAACACTATAGAGACACGCAGCTCAATAACAGGCCCTTTGGCCCACCACATCAATGCCAACCTTTTATTGCCCATCTACACTCTTCCCATTTACCTGCATTTGGACCGTATCCTATGTTGGTAATATTCTTCAACAAAGTTAGGAGTCAAAACCCAATGCATTCAAATAAAGTTCGACACAAGACCAGACACTGTTATCAGGCAATTGAACCATCCTATCAACAACTGGAGAGCAGTGCTGAGCTACTATTTACCTCATTGGAGACCCTTGGACTATCTTTAATCGGACTTTATCTTACACTCAGTTATTCCCTTTGTCCTGTATCTGTACACTGTGGATGGCTCAATTGTAAACATGTATAGTCTTTCCGCTGACTGGTTATCACGCAGCAAAAGCTTTTCACTGTAGCTCAGTACACGTAACAATAAACAAAACTAAACTCTTTATTTTCTCTGTGAGTCTTTAAAACTCTTCTTCAAAGAGCTGTGGAAGCAGATTATTTGAATATGTTTAAGACTGAGGTTGAGAGGATCTTGAGGATTGAGGTGTGGAAGGTCACCGTGAGTGGGCAAGGATGTGGGGTTGAAGTTACGAGCAGGTTGGCATTGATCTAATTTAGAGATGGGGCAGCAGGTTTGAGGGGCCAAATGGCCTACTAATTTGGATGCCAGACCATCTGGGCCTCCTATGTGCGTACTCCTGCTGTGTGAGGAGGCAGCCTGTGCAAATTTGCAACCAAACTCCCACCGTTAGCAGAGGCAGTGCTGAAGACGAGTGATGGGTCTGGTTGCCTCAGTCTCTGCCCTTCCACAATGGGCTTGGGCTCGGCAAGTAAACAGTGTGATACCCACGTCTGGTTCTTTGAAGGTGATGGCATTCACATGAACATCTCCGGAAACCTCCAGGGTGTCGACGCTCGTCATGGGCAACCTGTGCCTGTACTCCAGGAAATGCTGCCCGTCCACAGAGACCTGTGGAAGAAGAGAACATCCGTGTTACTTAGAAGAAAGCCAGACTCTGCCTGTACTGCCGGGATTAACTCACAGCCTTGGACTGACGGGAGTCAGAAGGGAGTGGTAGCCCAGGCTTACAGCCAGTGTGGAGAAGAAGCGCTAACTTCACTGCTCCGGCCTGGTGTCCCGTCAGTCCATGGCTGTAGATTAACCCGACGGGACAGGCAGAGTTGAGCTGGAGTTAGTGTTGCTTCTCCGTGCTGGCCGTGTGTATGGAGCGCTGCTCCAGTCTGACTCCCGACGTCTCTAGCCGCCCCCGGACGAGGGAGAGGCACTCGGTAGGGACGGGGATGGTCCAGTGGCGGTTCGGCAACACTTGTGGCAGCGGAGACCCTGGCTCGATCCTGGCTGTGGTCCCGGATGAGGTGCAGGTCTGTATGCATGCTGTGGCACGGTTGCCAAGAGTGTTTATCGCGAGTGACCTATGACCTGGGCATGCACAGTCAGAATACCGAACTCGCTTATTGATACATGGTGTGAAAGATACATATAACCATATAACCATATAACAATTACAGCACGGAAACAGGCCATCTTGGCCCTACAAGTCCGTGCCGAACAACTTTTTTCCCTTAGTCCCACCTGCCTGCACTCATACCATAACCCTCCATTCCCTTCTCATCCATATGCCTATCCAATTTATTTTTAAATGATACCAACGAACCTGCCGCCACCACTTCCACTGGAAGCTCATTCCACACCGCTACCACTCTCTGAGTAAAGAAGTTCCCCCTCATGTTACCCCTAAACTTCTGTCCCTTAATTCTGAAGTCATGTCCTCTTGTTTGAATCTTCCCTATTCTCAAAGGGAAAAGCTTGATCACATCAACTCTGTCTATCCCTCTCATCATTTTAAAGACCTCTATCAAGTCCCCCCTTAACCTTCTGCGCTCCAGAGAATAAAGACCTAACTTATTCAACCTATCTCTTTAACTTAGTTGTTGAAATCCAGGCAACATTCTAGTAAATCTCCTCTGTACTCTCTATTTTGTTGACATCCTTCCTATAATTGGGCGACCAAAATTGTACACCATACTCCAGATTTGGTCTCACCAATGCCTTGTACAATTTTAACAGTACAACCCAGCTTCTATACTCAATGCTCTGATTTATAAAGGCTAGCATACCGAAAGCTTTCTTTACCACCCTATCTATATGAGATTCCACCTTCAAGGAACTATGCACGGTTATTCCCAGATCCCTCTGTTCAACTGTATTCTTCAATTCCCTACCATTTATCATGTACGTCCTATTTTGATTTGTCCTGCCAAGGTGTAACACCTCACATTTATCAGCATTAAACTCCATCTGTCATCTTTCAGCCCATTTTTCCAAATGGCCTAAATCACTCTGTAGACTTTGGAAATCCTCTTCATTATCCACAACACCCCCTATCTTGGTATCATCTGCATACTTACTAATCCAATTTACCACCCCTTCATCCAGATCATTGGTGTACATGACAAACAACAAAGGACCCAACACAGATCCCTGAGGCACCCCACTAGTCACCTGCCTCCAACCCGAGAAACAGCCATCCACCATTACCCTCTGGCTTCTCCCATTCAGCCACTGCTGAATCCATCTTGCTATTCCTGCATTTATACCCAACAGTTTAACCTTCTTAACCAACCTTCCATGAGGAACCTTGTCAAAGGCCTTACTAAAGTCCATATAGACAACATCCACTGCTTTACCCTCGTCAATTTCCCTAGTAACCTCTTCAAAAAATTCAAGAAGATTAGTCAAACATGACCTTCCAGGCACAAATCCATGTTGACTGTTCCTAATCAGACCCTGTTTATCCAGATGCTTATATATATTATCTCTAAGTATCTTTTCCATTAATTTGCCCACCACTGAAGTCAAACTAACAGGTCTATAATTGCTAGGTTTACTCTTAGAACCCTTTTTAAACAATGGAACAACATGCGCAGTACGCCAATCCTCGGGGACTATTCCCGTTTCTAATGACATTTGAAATATTTCTGTCATAGCCCCGGCTATTTCTACACTAACTTCCCTCAATGTCCTAGGGTATATCCTGTCAGGACCTGGAGACTTATCCACTTTTATATTTTTCAAAAGTGTCAGTACTTCTTTTACTTTGAAACTCATAGTATCCATAACTACTCTACTCGTTTCCCTTACCTCACATAATTCAATATCCTTCTCCTTGGTGAATACCGAAGAAAAGAAATTGTTCAATATCTCCCCCATCTCTTTTGGCTCTGCAGATAGCTGTCCACTCTGTTTCTCCAATGGACCAATTTTATCCCTCGTTATCCTTTTGCTATTAATATAGCTGTAGAAACCCTTACTTCTATATGCGGTGGGACGCATCCTCAGTGATGTGACCTGGGGTCATCGGGTGTTTCGGGTCTCACAACATCAGACACCCTTGCCCAGGCGACCCAGCCGGGGTTGATCAAGCCCCGACTTGCGTCCCAGCAGCAACTGCCCACGGATCAGCCCTCTTAATCCAAAGCCACCTAGTGGCTTTCTCTGCGGCTTCGCTTGCGGAACGAATGGCCCTCTTCTTTGCCAGCCCCGTAATGCCCAACTGGTTGAGGACTTTGCAGAGTGAGTGTCCTGTAAAGCCTCTACAGCCCACCTCTATGGGCTCATAGTATGTCTCCCAGCCACTGTCCTGGCACATCTCCACCAGTTCCTGGTACTTTGCGCGTTTCCTCTCCTTAGCCTCTTCAATACGCTCTTCCCAGGGCACTGTCAGCTCCAGAACGATCAGCTATTTTGTCACTTTGGAGGTGATGATCATGTCTGGCCGGAGTGATGTTGCTGTGATGTGCTGTGGAAATTTCAGCTGTTTGCCCAGATCGATGTGCAGCTGCCAGTGAGTGCCTGTGTAGAGGAGGCCCGTCCTTGTTTTTGGTTGTGGTCGGGGCTTCTCTCCAGCTTTGACAAAAGTGATTGATTTCTTTGGGGCAGGGTGGTGTTTGCTGTTACCGATGGCAGTGGCTATGCTCTCAGCCACCACCTTGAGCACCTGGTCATGGCACCACCGATAGCGACCTTCTCCAAGAGACTTTGGGCAGCTGCCGAGGAGATGTTCTAATGATCCTCTTCCAGGGCAAAGTGGGCAGGAAGGTGTCTCGCTCTTGCCCCAGACGTGGAGGTTTTCTGGGCTTGGTAGGGCATCGTAGACAGCGTGAACAAGGAACTGGACGCGCTGGAAGCCTGCCTGCATGATGTTTGACCAGGTAATCCTGTGCTGCGGTATGCTCCCCCACCTTGTCCACGCTCCCTGCTGCCTGAGCCCCACCGTCCTGCTCACATGCTCTTCCTCCACTCCTGCTCGGACCTCTTCCTGGATTAGATGGTGTCTCTCCTTGCCCCGGGCCTTGTCTTAGGGAAGTATCCCAATCCCGCTTTGCCAGTTGCCATGACTCCCACCAATATCTTTTGCCTTAGGCGTGACTCTGCCACCTCCACTGCTTTCTCCACCCTCCATTTCCTCCCTGTTCTCAGCTCAATGCCAGCCGATGACACCTTCTGGTCACTGGAGTCCCTGTACTGCAGAGCTTCTCTTGTTCGCGCCACCATGAACTCTTCCGTGAGGCCACTGAATGGGAGCTGCAAGATGTTACTGGTCCCATACAGTGCAGCACTGTTGAGGCTGCGGAGAAGGCCAAGCCACCTGTGGAGAAAGCCGCTAATCCTCCTTTTGAGGGACTCAACTGTGGTCAATGGAACAATGGAAATAAGTGTAAGAAATATCTCTAAACAAATTATATTAATGAGGGTTTGCCCAGAGAGCTTGCGTAGACCCAATGGGCTGAATGGCCTATTTTTCATCTGTAAGTATGGTATCGAGTTATAAAGTCATATAGCAAGGTAAAATGCCCTTTGGCCCAACTTGGCAAAGATGCCCATCAACATTAGCCCCGTGTTGATGGTGATGATCTAAATGTTCAAAAGTACTGAGGTCCCATGTTATTTTAGCTGCTCCACCTATTATACTTGTGTTTGGCATAATTGTATTCATGTGTAGTATTATCGAATTTGATGGAACAACACACAAACAAAACATTTTCACTGTATCTCTGTGCATGTGACGATAATAATAAAACTAAACTTAATCCATTGGCCCGCTCTAGGTTACAGTTTTTCAGGCCAAGGTTAGGGTGCGACTATAACTGTGGAGCCAGCTTACATACCTGGAAATGATCATTGCATGTTTTAATGATGAGTTCAAAGTATGATCTGGCTTTGACGGGAACCTGGTGCTTTATCTCTTCAGTTCCCCAATTGGCATTCTCCAGCGTGTTGCAGACCACGGTGGATTCATCGTAACGCATGTTGAAGTGAAAAGCAATGTCCGAATGTTTGGAGTTGCTGCACACAAAGGCCACTTCGAATCTGCAAAGCAAAGTTCAATCAATCAGCTTCTCTGAGACGCTCATAACTCCCACACAGCTTTGGTCACCAGCAATAGCTCTGGCTGGGATGTGGAACTGTTTCCCAAAGGCAGACTGCCATTTGAAGAATGTACCTATATCTAATACAGTTATTGAAGGGAGGTCATTTGGAAGCTTCCCTTTCAGGGGCAGCACGGTGGCGCAGCGGTAGAGTTGCTGCCTTACAGCGCCGGATACCTGGATTTGATCCTGACTACGGGTGCTGGCTGTACGGAGTTTGCATGTTCTCCCTGTGCCCAGCGTGCGTTTCTCCGAGATCTTTGGTTTCCTCCCACTCTCCAGGTTTGTAGGTTAATTTGCCTGATATAAATGTGAATTGTCCCTAGTGTGTGTAGGATAGTGCTAATGTGCGTGGATCGCTGGTCGGTGCCGACTCGATGGGCCGAAGGGTTCCGTGCTGTACTTTGGATCCGAATTTGTACAAACAGGTACTTTGGATCCGTCTTCGCTAAGGAGGACACAAACAATCTCCCTGATGTACTAGTGGCCAGGGGATCTGGGGTGATGGAGGAACTGAAAGAAATGCATATTAGGCAGGAAATGGTGTTGGGTAGACTGATGGGACTGAAGACTGATAAATCCCCAAGGCCTGATGGTCTGCATCCCAAGGTACTTAAGGAGGTAACACTGGAAATCGTGGACGCATTGGTGATCATTTTCCAATGTTCTATAAATTCAGGATCAGTTCCTGTCGATTGGAGGGTAGCTAATTTTATCCCACTTTTTTTAAATGGCGGGAGAGAGAAAACAGGGAATTATAGACCAGTTAGCCTGACATCGGGGGTAGGGAAGATGCTGGAGTCAATTATAAAAGATTAAATAGCGGCATATTTGGATAGCAGTAGCAGGATGACTAATCTTCTGGAATTTTTTGAGGATGTAACTAGGAAAATGGACAAGGGAGAGCCAGTGGATGTAGTGTACCTGGACTTTCAGAAAGCATTTAATAAGGTCCCACATAGGAGATTAGTGGGCAAAATTAGAGCACATGGTATTGGGGGTTGTGTGCTGATATGGACAGAAAATTGGTTGGCAGACAGGAAACAAAGAGTAGGGATTAACGGGCCCCTTTCAGAATGGGAGGAAGTGACTACTGGGGTACCGCAAGGTTCGGTGCTGGGACCACAGCTATTTACAATATATATTAGTGATCTAGATGAAGGGATTAAAGGTAACATTAGCAAATTAGCAGATGATACAAAGCTAGGTGGCAGTGTGAACTGTGAAGAGGATGCTATGAGGATGCAGGGTGACTTGGACAGGTTGGGTGAGTGAGCAGATGCATGGCAGATGCAGTTTAATGTGGATAAATGTGAGGTTATCCACTTTGGTGGCAAAAACAGGAAGGCAGATTATTACCTAAATGGTGTCAAGTTTAGAAAAGGGGAAGTACAACAGGATCTGGGGGTCCTTGTTCATCAGTCACTGAAAGTAAGTATGCAGGTGCAGCAGGCAGTGATGAAAGCGAATGGCATTTTGGCCTTCAAAACAAGAGGAGTGGAGTATAGGAGCAAAGAGGTCCTTCTGCAGTTGTACGGGGCCCTAGTGAGACCACACGTGGAGTATTGAGTGCAGTTTCTGGCTCCATATTTGAGGAAGGACATTCTTGCTATTGAGGGAGTTCACCAGGTTACTTCCCGGGATGGCGGGACTGTCATATGTTGATAGAATGGAGATGCTGGGCTTGTATACTCTGGAATTTAGAAGGATGAGAGGAAATCTTATTGAAACATATAAGATTATTAAGGGTTTGGATAGGCAGGAAACATGTTCCCGTTGTTGGGGGTGCCCAGAACCAGGGGCCACATTTTAAGAATAAGAGGTAAGCCATTTAGAATGGAGATTGGGAAAAACATTTTCACACAGAGAGTTGTGAGTCTGTGGAATTCTCTGCCTCAGAAGGTGGTCTAGGCAGGTTCTCTGGATGCTTTCATGAGAGAGTTAGATAAAGCTCTTAAAGATAGTGGAGTCAGGGGATATGGGGAGAAGGCAGGAACGGGTTACTGATTGTGGATGATCAGCCATGATCACATTGAATGGTGGTGTTGGCTCGAAGGGCCGAATGGCCTACTCCAGCACCTATTGTCTATTATATATTGTCTATTATCTATTGTCTATTGTATCTCTAAACTATAAACTAAACCTGTATCTACCTGTCAGTTAAAATGACACAAAGTAATGGAGTAACAGCGGGTCAGGCAGCTTCTCTGGAGAACATGGCTTAGTGATATTTTGGGTCAAGACCCTTCTACAGACTGATTGTGTGTGTGGGGGAGGGGGAAGAAAGCTCGGAGTGAGAAAGGACAGGATATAGCGTGGCAGGTAATAGGTGAACACAGGTGAAGGAGGGTATTAATAGACTGATTGTTCCATAAAGACCAAAGATGAGAAAAAAGGATGGTGTGAAACAAGAGGATTGAAGAGTTGCGAATTGTGGAGCCAGAGGAAGGAATATAGGTGGAAGGGGAGTGGTGGGAAGAAATAGGCACACGTCAGCTTGGAGAAAATGGATAAGTTGCTGTTGCTCCTTTAGCAAAGAAGATGTCAAATGGTGTGGGAGGTGTCAAAGCTAGGGAAACTAGAAAAATGTAATATAGAATCCTTCCAGGAATGTTGGTGGGAGAAGGTGTCACACTCTTTACCAAACTGCTAACTATGTTACCTCACAGCTTTTTCTGGCACTTGTCCTTGAATTATCACCACCTTCCCATCCTGAAGTCCGCCCGATATTCTCCCAATAAAGGGGATTATCTGAAAGAGGAACAAATATACTTAGAATAATAAAAGTCTCATTTTATCCCAAAGAGTCAGTGTTTACAGAAGCATTTCTCAACCTTTTTACCCTTGCGGAACCCCTGAAATAATTTTCATGTCTCAGGGAACCTGGGCCCGCCGCCATTTTGAAATCGCCATTTTGACACGCGTCACAATGGCGATCTCTGGCATCACAACGGGGATTCATCAGCCACGCCTGCGTAGTTGGGGGAGGGTTGCTGGGTTGGGATCGGCATTTTAACATCCAGCGTTCTGTATAGGTGATTGCTACTGGGGGAATATTGTGTTGGGGGAAGGGGACCCATCGGGTCCACGCTTGGTCTAGTTCAGGGGTGTCAAACTCATTTTCGGTCACTGGTCGGATTGGGCAAAATGTGACTTCATGCTGGGCCGGATCAGTTGCGCACGCATGAACGCATGCTCCCACAGCTTTCGTTGCCTCCTCTACTCTCTCTACACCAATGACGGTACCTCCACAGACTCCTCTGCCGAGCTTCTCAAGTTTGCGGACGACACAACCCTGATTGGACTGATCCAGGATGGGGAGGAATTTGCCTACAGACAGGAAGTGTCACAGCTGGCGTCCTAGTGCCATCGCAACAACCTAGAGCTCAGTGCTCTTAAGACAGTGGAATTGATTGCAGACTTTAGGAGAGTTCCCGCTCCCCTCAACCCACTCACCATCAACAACACCACAGTCACATCTGTGGAGTCTTTTTTCTTAGGAACCATCATATCCAAGGACCTTAAGTAGGGGGCTACCATCGACTCCACAGCCAAAAAGGCAGCTGAGGAAGCACAATCTGCCACGGGCAATGATGGTCCAATTCTACATGGGCATCGTAGAGTCTGTCCTCACCTTCTCCATCGTGGTTTGGTTTGGCTCAGCCACCAAGCACGACACCTAGAGGCTGCAGCGAATTGTCCGATCAGTGAGAATGTTATTGGCTGCAACCTTCCCTCCATTGACGAACTGTACACTGCAAGGGCCAGGAAGTGAGCAGGCAAGAATATCTCTGACCCCTCTCACCCTGGCCACAAACTCTTTGAATCACTTCCCTCTGGAAGGCGACTCCGGACTGTCAAAGCTGCCACAGCCAGACATAAAAACAGTTTTAATCCACAAGTAGTAGCTCTACTCAACAGCCAAAAATCTGTAGCCTCCTTTTGTTCTGGTATTTTGTTTGGTTCACATGTTTGATCAATGGTGTTCTATTATTAATGTGAGTATGTTATGTGTCATTCGTAACTGTCACTGTATGTCATGTTGTTACTTGTGGGCGGAGCACCAAGGCAAATTCCTTGTATGTGAATACTTGGCCAATAAACTTATTTATTCATTCATTCATTCATTTTTCAACCTGCTCTCATGGGTCGCAGTCTCTGCTATAACAACAAGGTATTTCACTTGACAAATTTTGTTTTTTATGAAGATTGCTTAGCAAGCATTACTTTTATGATTGGTAATAACTTAGTACTAGGCTACAAGAAAGTTGTGATGAGAGAGAGAAAAAACAATGCTATTTTGGCTAAGATTGCTTTGGGAGCCACACCCTTTCCATTAATAAACCATTTGAAATCGAACATTTCTCGAATGCCTCAGAGGGCGGTAGAGGCAGGTTCTCTGAATTCACAGATTCACCACTCTCTTTTATACAGAGAGTGGTGAATCTGTGGAATTCTCTGCCACAGAAGGCAGTTGAGGCCAGTTCATTGGCTATACTTAAGAGGGAGTTAGATGTGGCCCTTGTGGCTAAAGGAATCACGGGGTATGGAGAGAAGGCAGGTATGGGATACTGAGTTGGATGATCAGCCATGATCATATTGAATGGCGGTGCAGGCTCGAAGGGCCGAATGGCCTACTCCTGCACCTATTGTCTATTAGCAGACACAAATGTAAACCTAATAAAACAAATTGTTGTTTCTCGGAGGGTCCTGGCCCCTATGTAAAAAAGGTTACCAACCCCTGGACTAAACGGAACCCTTGATCCTGTCCCACCAGCCTTTGCATTCATTGATATTTTATTCACAATATTAGGATTTGCTGAATACCAAAGATCATAGCATTTTGTGTCTACCTTTGATTTAAACCAGCATTTGTAGTTCTTTCCCGCACAATCTAATAAGTTGTATGGTGGCTGAATAAAATCAGCCTTAAGTTATACATCAATTGTTAATCTAGCTCAAAACAAATTTTTGTTTGTTGAATACTTCATTTAGATAACCCCACTATTACAGACAGATCTCATTCCACTCTCTGGCTATTGGGAAGACCAAACCCATTTTTTTTTGCAAAACAATTCCATAGACATGAAAAAATATTAATGAACAATCCAAAAGTAGAGCAACTGGAATCTTCATATTGCTATTATTTTACCAAATACCACACAAATCATCCTTTTTTTCTCAGCTGCAGGTGATCATTTTGATATTCCTGCCTAGTTTTACTTTGAGCCATTTAGGAAGAAGCTCCAGAAAATCCTGCACCCACTCACCTCTGCATTGTCGTTTCTTGAAGAGGTTTTAACATTTTCCTTTGAAGGGTGCATACAAGCAGTTGTGAACAATGGGATTCGATGAATTATAGAGTGCAAGTTTAATACAAAAATCAATTCAAACACAGGACATGAGCCATTTAAAATATATTTTTAAACTTTCTTTTTAAAAGAAAATGAACAAAATGATGAATTTGGTAGATGAGCTACATCACACACACAAACTGTTCCCACGCAACGCTGATTACACTGCGAGAGGCATAACTGAAGTCGGGTCGGGTTACTGAAATGGCGGAAGTTACGCTCCGTTGCGTACTACACGTCAGTCCATTGGATTTCGCAGGAGTGAACCATCTTGCTCCGCTCTATGATCTTTGGTTGGCAACCCTACTCGAGTTCCAGCACATGGCAGCCCAACCGCACAGGCAAATGGCTCCTTCCTCATTAACTGCTGTCCCCTTTGGTGCTGTTTTACTCACCACAGTTCCATAGGAAGATTGCATATCATCCTCTCACACTCCCCAGCCTCTATCACTTGCCCCAATCCTTCTCACTCTCCCAATTTCTCCCACTCACTCTCATACTCCCCAGACCCTCCTATTCTCCCCAGTCCATTTCCCAAACCCTCTCATGCTTCCTCACATTTCTCTCGCTCTCCCCACTCCCTCTCAATCTTCCCCAGCTTTCTCTGTTCCTCACTCCCTTAATTTGTTCCCCCTTACCTCATTTCTCACATCCTATGTTCCTCTCACACTCTTCCCCCTCACTATCTTTCACTCCCTCCCTCGCTCCTACTCCCTGCATTCCCCAGCTCTCCCACACTTCTCCAATAACCCAGAACCTCATCCAAACCCTCATCCCCATTTGAGCCTTTGACTCAATATCCTAAAAAGTGGGAGAAACAATGAAATAATCATCGCGGACATTGTCAGGGAAAACAACCAATGAACAAAACAACGACAGGGTCCGACAGGGTGGGATTGCTGTTTCATACCGGGTTATAGATGGGCAGCTGTTTCATCATCTTGCTGGCTCTCGTCTTCCTTCTTTCTGCTCTGGGGACTCCGGGACACGGATTGAACTTATGAGTATTGTGTAGTATCTCTTATATAGTACAGCAGGAGAAAAAAACGTGGGGTGGGAACATCCCCGGAACTAACATGTTAATTTCCTCCAGTATTTTATGTTTTGCTTAAAGTTCAACCTCTGCAGATTGAATGGAATTTTTTTATGGCAGATACAATCTATTCGTGGAAGTCAGAGATTACTTGACAATGATTCCAAAGAACTTGTTTTGTTCTCATTACCATCTGTGCCACTCAGATCTTATTTTTTCAGCACGCCTTATATTCTTAACTTCTACAAAGTTTTATAGATGCTCCATGTAAAAGCAAACTATTGGGTTGAGGTTTCATCCTCACCTTGGATGCCTTCTGTGTGGAGTTTGCACGTTCTACCAGTGCCCACATGGGTTTTCTCCGAGTGCTCTGGTTTCCACCCACATACAGGGTTACAGGGTTTCCTTTATCGTCATTCAGACCGAAGTCTGAACGAAATTTCGTGCCTGCAGTTATACATACAATACAATTTAAAAAAAAGCAATAAACACATATTAACATCCACCACAGTGAGTCCACCTAGCACCTCCTCACTGTGATGGAGGCAAAAGTCTTAGGTCTGCAGTCTCTTCCCTCCTCTTCTCCTCCTAAAGATGTGCAGGTTGTGCAATATTGAAGGTTGATTGCCTGCTGTAAATTGCCCCTAGTGTGTTGAAGGTGGACAAATCATCCTCTACGATAATCCTCAATACTGGTGCTCGGCAAGGGTGCGTTCTCAGCTCCCTTCTCTCAATGCCTGCAAGACAAAGGAGTTAGTGACAGACTTCAGGAAACAAAGTGGTACGCATGCCCCGGTATACATTCACAGCTCCTAAATAGAGGTGGTTGAAAACTTCAACACACAACTTTTCACACAGAGAGTGGTGGATCTCTGGAATTCTCTGCCACAGAAGGTAGTTGAGGCCAGTTCATTGGCTATATATAAGAGGGAGTTAGATGTGGCCCTTGTGGCTAAACGGATCAGGGGGTATGGAGAGAAGGCAGGTACGGGATACTGAGTTGGATGATCAGCCATGATCATATTGAATGGCGGTGCAGGCTCGAAGGGCCGAATGGCCTACTCCTGCACCTATTTTCTATGTTTCTATGTTTCTAAGTTAAAACACATAAACACCTCTACTTCCTCATAAGGTTTAGGAGGTTTGGTGTGTACCCAACACCTCTCATCAATGTCTACAGATGTGCTGTCTAAAGCATTTTATTGGGATGTATGGTTTGGGAATGGGGCCGCAAAAAAATTGCAGAGAATTGTGGACGCAGCCCAGACCATCAACCAAACCAACCTCCCTTCCATTGACTCCATCTACACTTCACACTGCCTCGGCAAGGCCAGCATCGTAATCAAGGACGAGTCTCAACCATTCCCTTTACTCCCCTCTCCCATCAGGCAAGAAGCACAGATGTGTGAAAACGCACACCTCCAGATTCAGGGACAGTTTCTTCCCAGATGTTATCAGGCAACTGAACCATCCGATCAACAACTAGAGAGCGGTCCTTAGCTACTACCTACCTCATTGGAGATCCTCGGACTATCTTAAACGTCAATCCCTTTATCATGTATCTGTACATTGTGGACGGCTTGATTGCAATCATGTATAGTCTTTCATGTAGGAAGGAACTGCAGATGCTGGTTTAAACCAAAAATAGATACAAAGTGCTGGAGTAACTCAGCGTCTCTGGAGAGAAGAAAAGGGTGCAGTTTCAGGACGAGACCCTTCCTCAGACTTAGATGTGTTGAGTCTGAACAAAGGTCTCGACCCGAAACGTCACCCATTCCTTCTCTCCAGAGATGCTGCACATCCCGCTGAGTTACTCCAGCTTTTTGTGTCTACGTATAGTCTTTCCGTTGTCTGGTTAGCACACAACAAAAAGCTTTTCACTGTATCGGCCTACTATCACCTCAAAAACATAGCAAGATTAAGAGGACTCATGTCAGCTCAAGACTTAGAAAAACTTGTACATGCCTTTATTAATAGTAGGCTAGATTATTGCAACGGTCTCCTTGCAGGTCTTCCAAAAAAAACTGTCAGGCAGCTACAGCTTGTTCAGAACGCTGTTGCTAGAGTTCTAACAAAGACCAAAAAATTTGAGCATATTACACCAATTCTTAAATCCTTACATTGGCTCCCTGTATGTCAGAGAATTGATTTTAAAATCCTGCTGCTCACCTATAAATCACTACATGGTTTAGGGCCAAAGTATATCACTGACATGCTTCCACTATATAAGCCTTCTAGACCGCTAAGATCTTCTGAAACCAATCTGCTAGTGATTCCCAGAGTAAATACAAAACATGGGAAAGCAGGATTTAGTTACTATGCAACAAATAGCTGGAATAAACTTCCTGAAGATTTAAGACTTGCCTCAACTTTGACCACTTTTAAAACAAGACTGAAAACTTTTATGTTTACTTTAGCTTTCAGCTAAATCTTAACTACATTGCACTTTTAACTTTTGCACTTTTTATAATGCATTTTTAATTTTGTTTTTCTTTTCTTTTAGTTCTTCTATTTTATTTCATTTTATTATTTCATTTATTGTATGACATGTTTTTATGTGAAGCACTTTGAGTCTGCCTCGTGTATGAAATGTGCTATATAAATAAAGTTGCCTTGCCTTGCCTTGCCTTGCCTTCCTCCCATAGACAATAGACAATAGTCCATAACCTGCTTGGGTTTTGGAGGAAGTGATTGAAACTGCAACAATTGCCACCCTGACCAAAGTTTTGCGCATGAAGGAACTGAATGCAAGTTACTGACAAGATGAAACTGGGAGAGAGATCGCGTGGTAATTGTTCGATGACGTTGAGCTTGGCGGTGGTAAGGCCTTCAACATTGAGCTGCAGTACCGCTAAACCTCGATAGTTGGCGGCATTTAACGGCGTCGCCTGGCCTGGGGGGGCATGACTTTTAGCGGTCTGCAGACGCGGTAAAGACATTGGTTTCGCTTTGTGGGCTTATGAGCCTGTAAACTACTCGTGGAGGAGGCCGCGGAGAGGCTGTCTTTGTCTCCTCTGAGGTAACGAGTCATCCTTTACGATAATCCAGTTACTCATCACCCTATGTGTAAAATAACTTGCCCCCACACATCTTCTTTCCCTTACCATACACCTATGCCCTTTCGTCTTTGACATTCCCACCTGGGAAAAAAAGGTTCTGACTGTCAATGCCTCTCAATGCCTCTCATAATTTTATATGCTTCTATCCAAACAGATAAGAAAAATGGTACAATGCCCATCATTGCAAGAGGTTTTAGGAGATTGAGGGGGGGGTCTTATAGAAACTTACAAAATTCTTAAGGGGTTGGACAGGCTAGATGCAGGAAGATTGTTCCCGATGCTGTGGAAGTCCAGGACAAGGGGGTCATAGTTTAAGGATAAGGGGGAAATCCTTTAGGACCGAGATGAGGAAAACATTTTTCACACAGAGAGTGGTGAATATCTCTGTAACTCTCTGCCACAGAAGGGAGTTGAGGCCAGTTCATTGGCTATATTTAAGAGGGAGTTAGATGTGGCCCTTGTGGCTAAAGGGATCAGGGGGTATGGAGAGAAGGCAGGCACGGGATACTGAGTTGGATGATCAGCCATGATCATATTGAATGGCGGTGCAGGCTCGAAGGGCCGAATGGCCTACTCCTGCACCTGTTTTCTATGTTTCTATGTTTCTATACTTTCAAGAGAGAGCTAGATAAGGCTCTTAAAAATAGCAGAGTTAGGGGATATGGTGAGAAGGCAGGAACGGGGTACTGATTGTGGATGATCAGCCATGATCACATTGAATGGCGGTGCTGGCTCGAAGGGCCAAATGGCCTACTCCTGCACCTATTTTCTATGTTTCGATGTTTCTATGTTTTGAGTTTCTCAGCAGGGATATCTTGATACAATTATATGTGTTCTTGGAGAAAGGACTGGCCCATGGTTGAGGAGGTCAAACTGTATCTGCATTGCCTTTGGCTTACAGGTGTCAGCTAACAGCTCTGATGAATGAATGAATGAATGAATGAATGAATGAATGAATGAATGAATGAATGAATTATACTTTATTGTCACATGTGACAAGTCACAGTGATATTCTTTGTTTTGCATACCCTCCAGTGTGAAGAAGGGTCTCCACCCGAAACGTCACCTCTTCCTTCGCTCCATAGATGCTGCCTCACCTGCTGAGTTTCTCCAGCATTTTTGTCTACTTCAATTTTTCCCGCATCTGCAGTTCTTTCTTAAATAACTATGTATGCAAAGAGTTGCCACATAAAGGGCACCAAGAAAGTTACAAAGTATTCCACTGTACGTAAAAACATTTTTTAGCACGTTCTATTTGTAGTCTTCAACCTGTGATTGCTTGCACCTTGCAACTAAGGTCTGCCCAAGACCACAAGAAATTGCAGGAAGATGTAGATGCAGCCCAGTCCATCACACAGAATATGATTCCTCACCATTGACTCCATCTACATGTCATGCTGCAAGCAAAACCAAATTATAGGCCCACCTCGGTCATTCCCACTCTCACCATCGACGGCACCACTGTCTCCCCATCTCCCCAGGCCCGCAACCTTGGCGTGATCTTTGATTCCACCCTCTCCCTTGAGCCTCACATCCGCCATGTCATTAAAACCTCCTTCTTTCATCTCCGCAACATCGCCAAACTCAGACCCTCTCTCACACCTCCCGCTGCTGAAAGACTCATCCATGCCTTCATCTCCTCCCGACTGGACTATTGCTACTCACTTCTCCTTGGCATCAGCTCCACCTACATCAACCGACTCCAACTGGTCCAGAACGCAGCCGCCCGACTCATCACCCACACCAAATCCTGGCATCACATCACTCCAGTCCTCAAACAACTTCACTGGCTTCCCATCTCCCACCGGATCACCTACAAAATCCTGGTCCTCACCTACAAAGCCCTCCACCATCTGGCCCCCCCATATCTCACTGACCTCCTCTCTCCCTACCAACCCTCACGGTCCCTCAGATCCACATCAGCCGGTCTCCTCTCCATCCACAAGTCCAACCTCCGCAGTTTTGGGGACAGAGTCTTCTCCAGGGCAGCTCTGGAACTCCCTCCCCCAACTGATCCGCAATTCCGTGTCCCTCACCATCTTCCAGTCCCGCCTCAAGACCCATCTCTTCACCTCTGCCTATCCTTAGCCCCAAGTCCCCCTCCCTTTTCATCTGTGCTTGAATTGCCTCATTTTGAATTGAATTCTGTCTTTAATTTGTGTACTAGTCATGTCTCTACTATTTATTTCATTCCCCTTACATGTTTTTCCTCTAGGCAGAAGATACAGAAGCTAGAAAGCATGCACCACCAAACAGGAACAGCTTCTTCCCTCAGTTGTCAGGCTCCTGAATGACTGTTCCATAAGCTAGGATCCTGTCTGATTCACCATTGCCGATATTGGACTTTGTCTTTGGAAATGATGCACTACAATACCAAGAACTACATTCTGCACTCTTTATCATTTCTTTTGCTCTATCGATTGTACTTGAGTATGACTTAATTGTATAGTATCAGATAATCACAATAATACAGATAAGTATTATCTTATCGGATTGGATAGCATGCAAAATAAAGCTTTCAGTATACCTCCATGTACATTACCGTAATAAACCTAAACCATCTTCATTAAAGTGCTTACCAGATGCCATCATAAACATTGGAATCACCTGGGCGACACAGCCTCACCTCTCAGAGATATTCCCCTTTATCCTATCCACCCGCACACTCTTTTAACTTAAAATTAACGTGGCCCCAAGTGAAAACCAGATTCAGGGTATGGGTGTCTGGGGTTATGGGGAGAAGGCAGGAGAATGGGGTTAGGAGGGAGAGATAGATCAGCCATGATTGAATGGCAGAGTAGACCTGATGGGCCGAATGGCCTAATTCTGATCCTATCACTTATGACTTTATGAGTTGAATCACAAAATTCCTCAAACAGTTCAGCGGTTCAATGGGACAACATTGTCATGTGTACCGAGATGCAGGGAAACATTTTTATATATAATTCTGTAAAATCTTACGATAATAAAGCCCAATCTTACCAAAGTACAAGAATCTTCTGCTTGCGCATGGCGTGCGCAGCCTAAAGTTGTGGGTCAACTTGTTCTATTTGATCTTTTGTTTGTGCACGTCGGGTTGATTGCATTAGTCGAAACAGGGTGGGCCATGTGAAGGTTGCAATCTCTCACACAACGATAATGAAGGAATAGTAGATAAGATAAGATAAGATAAGATATAATTTATTTGCCACACAACCAGGGTTGGTGGAAATTTGGGTTGTCAGCAGCAGTACAATAATAAAGAACACACAATAAAACTGTAACACAAACATCCACCACAGCATTCATCACTGTGGTGGAAGGCACAAAAATTTGGCCAGTCCGCCTCCATTTCCCCCTCGTGTACAGGACCAGAGTCCAGTCAGTCCAGGATCAGCTCTTCCTCACCGGAGACCGCGGCTTTAGATTGTTGTAGGCCGCAGGCCGGCGGTCGAGATTTAAAGTCCCCGCCGCAGCCAGAAGCACCGTAGACTGCAGGGCCGGCGGTCGAAGCTCCCCTCCAGGGGTGATGGTAAGTCCATGCCGCACCCGCGGTAGAAATTGGCCGCGGGCCGGCAGTGATGGTTTCTTCTTCCCCCGGGTCCCCAACGTGAGATCCCGGGCTGTAGACGCCGCACCAGCTGGAGCTCTGCAGACAGCTTCAGGCTGCGACTTCAGGCTGCCGGCTGCCCCGGGCCAGCGAAACGGAGCGCTCCCCTCCAGCGAGCCCCAGCGAGGGCTCACCCGCTCCACGCCGAGAGTCCACGCTGCGCCCGCCGCTGAAGCCCCGGGCGCGTCTCCGGGAAAAGCCGCGTCGATCCTTGATGTTAGGCCACGAGGGAGGCGACCTGGAAAAAGTCGCCTCTCCATGGAGGAGGCGACCGAAGCGGTTTCCCCCTTACCCCCCCACACAAAACACACGAAGAAACACAAAATACACATTTTAAAACATACAAAAAAATTTAAAAAAGCTGGAAAAACTGACGTGCTGCTGACATGGCTGCACACAGAGGAGCGCCCCCTACAGGCTGGAGATTATAAGGTGGCGCAGCGGTAGAGTTGCTGCCTTACAACAAAGGCAGCTCCGGAGACCAGGGTTCGATCCCGACTACGGGTGCTGTCTGTACAGTTTGTACCTTCTCACCATGACCTCCGAGATCTTTAGTTTCCTCCCACACTCCAAAGACATACAGGTTTGTAGGTTAATTGGTTTGGTAAATGTAAAAATTGTCCCTAGTGGGTGTAGGATAGTGTTAATTTGTGGGGATCGCTGGTCGGCGCGGACCCGGTGGGCCGAAGGGCCTGTTTCCGTGCTAAACAAGATGAAACTGGGAGAGAGATCGCGTGGTAATTGTTCGATGACGTTGAGCTTGGCGGTGGTAAGGCCTTCAACATTGACCTGCAGTACCGCTAAACCTCGATAGTTGGCGGCATTTAACGGCGCCGCCTGGCCTGGGGAGGCATGGCTTTTAGCGGTCTGCAGGCGCGGTAAAGACATTGGTTTCGCTTTGTGGGCTTATGAGCCTGTAAGCTACTCATGGAGGAGGCCGCGGAGAGGCTGTCTTTGTCTCCTCTGAGGTAACGAGTCATCCTTTACGATAATCCAGTTACTCACCACCCTATGTGTAAAATAACTTGCCCCCACACATCTTCTTTCCCTTACCATACACCTATGGCCTTTCGTCTTTGACATTCCCACCTGGGAAAAAAAGGTTCTGACTGTCTATTCCTCTCAATGCCTCTCATAATTTTATATGCTTCTATCCAAACAGATAAGAAAAATGGTACAATGCCCATCATTGCAAGAGGTTTTAGGAGATTGAGGGGGGGATCTTATAGAAACTTACAAAATTCTTAAGGGGTTGGACAGGCTAGATGCAGGAAGATTGTTCCCGATGCTGGGGAAGTCCAGGACAAGGGGGTCACAGCTTAAGGATAGAGGGGAAATCCTTTAGGACCGAGATGAGGAAAACATTTTTCACACAGAGAGTGGTGAATCTCTGTAACTCCCTGCCACAGAAGGTAGTTGAGGCCAGTTCATTGGCTATATTTAAGAGGGAGTTAGATGTGGCCCTTGTGGCTAAAGGGATCAGGGGGTATGGAGAGAAGGCAGGAACGGGGTACTGATTGTGGATGATCAGCCATGATCACATTGAATGGCGGTGCTGGCTCGAAGGGCCAAATGGCCTACTCCTGCACCTATTTTCTATGTTTCGATGTTTCTATGTTTCTATGTTTTGAGTTTCTTAGCAGGGATATCTTGATACAATTATATGTGTTCTTGGAGAAAGGACTGGCCCATGGTTGAGGAGGTCAAACTGTATCTGCATTGTCTTTGGCTTACAGGTGTCAGCTAACAGCTCTGATGAATGAATGAATGAATGAATGAATGAATGAATGAATGAATGAATGAATGAATGAATGACACTTTATTGTCACATGTGACAAGTCACAGTGATATTCTTTGTTTTGCATACCCTCCAGTGTGAAGAAGGGTCTCCACCCGAAACGTCACCTCTTCCTTCGCTCCATAGATGCTGCCTCACCTGCTGAGTTTCTCCAGCATTTTTGTCTACTTCAATTTTTCCCGCATCTGCAGTTCTTTCTTAAATAACTATGTATGCAAAGAGTTGCCACATAAAGGGCACCAAGAAAGTTACAAAGTATTCCACTGTACGTAAAAACATTTTTTAGCACGTTCTATTTGTAGTCTTCAACCTGTGATTGCTTGCACCTTGCAACTAAGCTCTGCCCAAGACCACAAGAAATTGCAGGAAGATGTAGATGCAGCCCAGTCCATCACACAGAATATGATTCCTCACCATTGACTCCATCTACATGTCATGCTGCAAGCAAAACCAAATTATAGGCCCACCTCGGTCATTCCCACTCTCACCATCGACGGCACCACTGTCTCCCCATCTCCCCAGGCCCGCAACCTTGGCGTGATCTTTGATTCCACCCTCTCCCTTGAGCCTCACATCCGCCATGTCATTAAAACCTCCTTCTTTCATCTCCGCAACATCGCCAAACTCAGACCCTCTCTCACACCTCCCGCTGCTGAAAGACTCATCCATGCCTTCATCTCCTCCCGACTGGACTATTGCTACTCACTTCTCCTTGGCATCAGCTCCACCTACATCAACCGACTCCAACTGGTCCAGAACGCAGCCGCCCGACTCATCACCCACACCAAATCCTGGCATCACATCACTCCAGTCCTCAAACAACTTCACTGGCTCCCCATCTCCCACCGGATCACCTACAAAATCCTGGTCCTCACCTACAAAGCCCTCCACCATCTGGCCCCCCCATATCTCACTGACCTCCTCTCTCCCTACCAACCCTCACGGTCCCTCAGATCCACATCAGCCGGTCTCCTCTCCATCCACAAGTCCAACCTCCGCAGTTTTGGGGACAGAGTCTTCTCCAGGGCAGCTCTGGAACTCCCTCCCCCAACTGATCCGCAATTCCGTGTCCCTCACCATCTTCCAGTCCCGCCTCAAGACCCATCTCTTCACCTCTGCCTATCCTTAGCCCCAAGTCCCCCTCCCTTTACATCTGTGCTTGAATTGCCTCATTTTGAATTGAATTCTGTCTTTAATTTGTGTACTAGTCATGTCTCTACTATTTATTTCATTCCCCTTACATGTTTTTCCTCTACTTGCTAAATTTTTGTAAGGTGTCCTTGAGACTCTTGAAAGGCACCCATAAATAAAATTTATTATTATTATTTTTATTATACCCATCCAGATTAAACATACAGCACTGATGATACATTTTCTAGGTAAGTCATTATCAAAAACAGGCAAGATAAATCTAATCTGGGTAATTACTTTCCAATGGTCTACTGCCATTCATCTTGTGTGAATGAAGTTTGTACCTTCCTTTTATTTGCAACTGTTGACAGACTGACCAACCCCCCAACACAATTACCACCTGAACTCCATTCCACGCAGAAATGCAATGAGTTTGCATTATTCTATACAGATAAAATTGAAGGCATCAGACGTGCCATCAATATCACTGCTTCAAACAAAAATGTTGGATCACCACCCTGTTTAGGCAAAGGTAACGTGGCAATGATGACATGCTTTAATGTCATAGACTCTAAAACTCTTGTGGAAACGGTGACACAACTAAGGCCATCCACCTGCTGCCTTGATGCTTTACCTACCAACTTCTTTAAGAATGTTTTTGACTGCCTAGCAATAGACATACTGCAAATAGTTAACAGCTCTCTTCAATCAGGCAATTTCCCAAAAGCCTTGAAAACTGCAGTTATTAAACCTCTTTTAAAAAAGCGGAGCCTAGATGCCTCTATTATTAACAACTATAGACCAATTTCAAACCTATCTTTCATAAGTAAAATCATTGAGAAAGTTGTCCTCCAGCAACTTAATCAATTCCTGGCTTCAACTGGCTGCTACGACAACTTCCAGTCAGGATTTCGACCTCTTCATAGCACCGAGACCGCTCTTATTAAAGTTGTAAACGACATCCGTCTTAACACAGACTCTGGCAAAGTTTCAATATTAATGCTATTAGATCTCAGTGCTGCATTCGACACTGTTGATCACTCAATACTTTTGGACAGGTTGGAAAAATGGGTGGGGCTCTCAGGCACAGTCTTAAGTTGGTTCAGGTCATATTTACAAGATAGGAACTATTTTGTTTCCATTGGAGACTTTGTATCAGAACCAACCAACGTGACGTGTGGAGTACCGCAAGGTTCGATCTTAGGGCCCTCTTTATTCAACATCTACATGCTCCCACTAGGGCAAATCATGCGATATAATAATATTGACCACCACTGCTATGCCGATGACACTCAAATCTATGTAGCGCTATCACCAAATGATTATCGCCCCATAGATCTGTTGTGCCAGTGCATTGAGCAAGTCAAAGACTGGATGTGCCAAAATTTTCTCCAACTAAATAAGGACAAAACGGAGATAATTGTTTTTGGTGCTAAAAAAGAAAGGCTTAAAGTAACCCAACACCTTCACTCTCTGTCCCTGAAAACTTCAAACAAAGCCAGAAATCTTGGGGTCATTATGGATTCAGATTTAAATTTCGACAGTCACATCAAATCAGTAACAAAATCGGCCTACTATCACCTCAAAAACATAGCAAGATTAAGAGGACTCATGTCAGCTCAAGATTTAGAAAAACTTGTACATGCCTTTATTAATAGTAGGCTAGATTATTGCAACGGTCTCCTTGCAGGTCTTCCAAAAAAAACTGTCAGGCAGCTACAGCTTGTTCAGAACGCTGTTGCTAGAGTTCTAACAAAGACCAAAAAATTTGAGCATATTACACCAATTCTTAAATCCTTACATTGGCTCCCTGTATGTCAGAGAATTGATTTTAAAATCCTGCTGCTCACCTATAAATCACTACATGGTTTAGGGCCAAAGTATATCACTGACATGCTTCCACTATATAAGCCTTCTAGACCGCTAAGATCTTCTGAAACCAATCTGCTAGTGATTCCCAGAGTAAATACAAAACATGGGAAAGCAGGATTTAGTTACTATGCAACAAATAGCTGGAATAAACTTCCTGAAGATTTAAGACTTGCCTCAACTTTGACCACTTTTAAAACAAGACTGAAAACTTTTATGTTTACTTTAGCTTTCAGCTAAATCTTAACTACATTGCACTTTTAACTTTTGCACTTTTTATAATGCATTTTTAATTTTGTTTTTCTTTTCTTTTAGTTCTTCTATTTTATTTCATTTTATTATTTCATTTATTGTATGACATGTTTTTATGTGAAGCACTTTGAGTCTGCCTCGTGTATGAAATGTGCTATATAAATAAAGTTGCCTTGCCTTGCCTTGCCTTGCCTTCCTCCCATAGACAATAGACAATAGTCCATAACCTGCTTGGGTTTGCCGCAAGTGCTCCGCTTGCCTCCCACACTCCAAAGACGCACAGGTTTGTAGGTTAATTGGCTTGGTAAAATTGTAAATTGCCCCTAGTGTGTGTAGGATAGTGTTAGTGTGTGGAGAACATAGGTTAGCACGGACTCGGTGGGCCGAAGGGCCTGTTTCTGCGCTGTATCTCTAAACTAAACTAAACTAAATTACAACTGTCCAAAAACCTGGGCTTCTTACATGGGACCTTATCCAATGCCTTCCAAAGATCCAAAGACATCACATCCACTGTTCCCCCATATCTATTTTAACGAGTCACAGCCATAAAGAACTCAAACAGGGGCATTAGTTTTAAACGTACACTGCACGCACAATACATACACCCCACCAGGTCACCCAGCTTCCATCCAAGGACCCAAGCAGTCTTTCCATAAATAAAATTTATTATTATTATTATTATTATTATTATTATTATTATTCCTTCGTCTCCTTGGTCCAGTCAGGCAGAAGATACAGAAGCTAGAAAGCATGCACCACCAAACAGGAACAGCTTCTTCCCTCAGTTGTCAGGCTCCTGAATGACTGTTCCATAAGCTAGGATCCTGTCTGATTCACCTCTACCCCATTGCCGATATTGGACTTTGTCTTTGGAAATGATGCACTACAATACCAAGAACTACATTCTGCACTCTTTATCATTTCTTTTGCTCTATCGATTGTACTTGAGTATGACTTAATTGTATAGTATCAGATAATCACAATAATACAGATAAGTATTATCTTATCGGATTGGATAGCATGCAAAATAAAGCTTTCAGTATACCTCCATGTACATTACCGTAATAAACCTAAACCATCTTCATTAAAGTGTTCACCAGATGCCATCATAAACATTGGAATCACCTGGGCGACACAGCCTCACCTCTCAGAGATATTCCCCTTTATCCTATCCACCCGCTCACTCTTTTAACTTAAAATTAACGTGGCCCCAAGTGAAAACCAGATTCAGGGTATGAGTGTCAGGGGTTATGGGGAGAAGGCATGAGAATGGGGTTAGGAGGGAGAGATAGATCAGCCATGATTGAATGGCAGAGTAGACCTGATGGGCCGAATGGCCTAATTCTGCTCCTATCACTTATGACTTTATGAGTTGAATCACAAAATTCCTCAAACAGTTCAGCGGTTCAATGGGACAATATTGTCATGTGTACCGAGATGCAGGGAAACATTTTTATATATAATTCTGTAAAATCTTACGATACAAAAGCCCAATCTTACCAAAGTACAAGAATCTTCTGCTTGCGCATGGCGTGCACAGCCTAAAGTTGTGGGTCAACTTGTTCTATTTGATCTTTTGTTTGTGCACGTCGGGTTGATTGCATTAGTCGAAACAGGGTGGGCCATGTGAAGGTTGCAATCTCTCACACAACGATAATGAAGGAATAGTAGATTATAAGGTGGCGCAGCGGTAGAGTTGCTGCCTTACAACAAAGGCAGCTCCGGAGACCAGGGTTCGATCCCGACTACGGGTGCTGTCTGTACAGTTTGTACCTTCTCACCACGACCTCCGAGATCTTTAGTTTCCTCCCACACTCCAAAGACATACAGGTTTGTAGGTTAATTGGTTTGGTAAATGTAAAAATTGTCCCTAGTGGGTGTAGGATAGTGTTAATTTGTGGGGATCGCTGGTCGGCACGGACCCGGTGGGCCGAAGGGCCTGTTTCCGTGCTAAACAAGATGAAACTGGGAGAGAGATCGCGTGGTAATTGTTCGATGACGTTGAGCTTGGCGGTGGTAAGGCCTTCAACATTGACCTGCAGTACCGCTAAACCTCGATAGTTGGCGGCATTTAACGGCGTCGCCTGGCCTGGGGAGGCATGGCTTTTAGCGGTCTGCAGGCGCGGTAAAGACATTGGTTTCGCTTTGTGGGCTTATGAGCCTGTAAGCTACTCATGGAGGAGGCCGCGGAGAGGCTGTCTTTGTCTCCTCTGAGGTAACGAGTCATCCTTTACGATAATCCAGTTACTCACCACCCTATGTGTAAAATAACTTGCCCCCACACATCTTCTTTCCCTTACCATACACCTATGCCCTTTCGTCTTTGACATTCCCACCTGGGAAAACAAGGTTCTGACTGTCTATTCCTCCCAATGCCTCTCATAATTTTATATGCTTCTATCCAAACAGATAAGAAAAATGGTACAATGCCCATCATTGCAAGAGGTTTTAGGAGATTGAGGGGGGGATCTTATAGAAACTTACAAAATTCTTAAGGGGTTGGACAGGCTAGATGCAGGAAGATTGTTCCCGATGCTGGGGAAGTCCAGGACAAGGGGGTCACAGCTTAAGGATAGAGGGGAAATCCTTTAGGACCGAGATGAGGAAAACATTTTTCACACAGAGAGTGGTGAATCTCTGTAACTCTCTGCCACAGAAGGTAGTTGAGGCCAGTTCATTGGCTATATTTAAGAGGGAGTTAGATGTGGCCCTTGTGGCTAAAGGGATCAGGGGGTATGGAGAGAAGGCAGGCACGGGATACTGAGTTGGATGATCAGCCATGATCATATTGAATGGCGGTGCAGGCTCGAAGGGCCGAATGGCCTACTCCTGCACCTGTTTTCTATGTTTCTATGTTTCTATACTTTCAAGAGAGAGCTAGATAAGGCTCTTAAAAATAGCAGAGTTAGGGGATATGGTGAGAAGGCAGGAACGGGGTACTGATTGTGGATGATCAGCCATGATCACATTGAATGGCGGTGCTGGCTCGAAGGGCCAAATGGCCTACTCCTGCACCTATTTTCTATGTTTCGATGTTTCTATGTTTTGAGTTTCTCAGCAGGGATATCTTGATACAATTATATGTGTTCTTGGAGAAAGGACTGGCCCATGGTTGAGGAGGTCAAACTGTATCTGAATTGCCTTTGGCTTACAGGTGTCAGCTAACAGCTCTGATGAATGAATGAATGAATGAATGAATGAATGATACTTTATTGTCACATGTGACAAGTCACAGTGATATTCTTTGTTTTGCATACCCTCCAGTGTGAAGAAGGGTCTCCACCCGAAACGTCACCTCTTCCTTCGCTCCATAGATGCTGCCTCACCTGCTGAGTTTCTCCAGCATTTTTGTCTACTTCAATTTTTCCCGCATCTGCAGTTCTTTCTTAAATAACTATGTATGCAAAGAGTTGCCACATAAAGGGCACCAAGAAAGTTACAAAGTATTCCACTGTACGTAAAAACATTTTTTAGCACGTTCTATTTGTAGTCTTCAACCTGTGATTGCTTGCACCTTGCAACTAAGCTCTGCCCAAGACCACAAGAAATTGCAGGAAGATGTAGATGCAGCCCAGTCCATCACACAGAATATGATTCCTCACCATTGACTCCATCTACATGTCATGCTGCAAGCAAAACCAAATTATAGGCCCACCTCGGTCATTCCCACTCTCACCATCGACGGCACCACTGTCTCCCCATCTCCCCAGGCCCGCAACCTTGGCGTGATCTTTGATTCCACCCTCTCCCTTGAGCCTCACATCCGCCATGTCATTAAAACCTCCTTCTTTCATCTCCGCAACATCGCCAAACTCAGACCCTCTCTCACACCTCCCGCTGCTGAAAGACTCATCCATGCCTTCATCTCCTCCCGACTGGACTATTGCTACTCACTTCTCCTTGGCATCAGCTCCACCTACATCAACCGACTCCAACTGGTCCAGAACGCAGCCGCCCGACTCATCACCCACACCAAATCCTGGCATCACATGACTCCAGTCCTCAAACAACTTCACTGGCTTCCCATCTCCCACCGGATCACCTACAAAATCCTGGTCCTCACCTACAAAGCCCTCCACCATCTGGCCCCCCCATATCTCACTGACCTCCTCTCTCCCTACCAACCCTCACGGTCCCTCAGATCCACATCAGCCGGTCTCCTCTCCATCCACAAGTCCAACCTCCGCAGTTTTGGGGACAGAGTCTTCTCCAGGGCAGCTCTGGAACTCCCTCCCCCAACTGATCCGCAATTCCGTGTCCCTCACCATCTTCCAGTCCCGCCTCAAGACCCATCTCTTCACCTCTGCCTATCCTTAGCCCCAAGTCCCCCTCCCTTTTCATCTGTGCTTGAATTGCCTCATTTTGAATTGAATTCTGTCTTTAATTTGTGTACTAGTCATGTCTCTACTATTTATTTCATTCCCCTTACATGTTTTTCCTCTACTTGCTAAATTTTTGTAAGGTGTCCTTGAGACTCTTGAAAGGCGCCCATAAATAAAATTTATTATTATTATTATTATTATACTCATCCAGATTAAACATACAGCACTGATAATACATTTTCTAGGTAAGTCATTGTCAAAAACAGGCAAGATAAATCTAATCTGGGTAATTACTTTCCAATGGTCTACTGCCATTCATCTTGTGTGAATAAAGTTTGTACCTTCCTCCCATAGACAATAGACAATAGACAATAGTCCATAACCTGCTTGGGTTTGCCGCAAGTGCTCCGGTTACCTCCCACACTCCAAAGACGCACAGGTTTGTAGGTTAATTGGCTTGGTAAAATTGTAAATTGCCCCTAGTGTGTGTAGGATAGTGTTAGTGTGTGGAGAACATAGGTTAGCATGGACTCGGTGGGCCGAAGGGCCTGTTTCTGCGCTGTATCTCTAAACTAAACTAAACTAAATTACAACTGTCCAAAAACCTGGGCTTCTTACATGGGACCTTATCCAATGCCTTCCAAAGATCCAAAGACATCACATCCACTGTTCCCCCATATCTATTTTAACGAGTCACAGCCATAAAGAACTCAAACAGGGGCATTAGTTTTAAACGTACACTGCACGCACAATACATACACCCCACCAGGTCACCCAGCTTCCATCCAAGGACACAAGCAGGCTTTCCATAAATAAAATTTATTATTATTATTATTATTATTATTATTATTATTATTATTATTCCTTCGTCTCCTTGGTCCAGTCAGGCAGAAGATACAGAAGCTAGAAAGCATGCACCACCAAACAGGAACAGCTTCTTCCCTCAGTTGTCAGGCTCCTGAATGACTGTTCCATAAGCTAGGATCCTGTCTGATTCACCTCTACCCCATTGCCGATATTGGACTTTGTCTTTGGAAATGATGCACTACAATACCAAGAACTACATTCTGCACTCTTTATCATTTCTTTTGCTCTATCGATTGTACTTGAGTATGACTTAATTGTATAGTATCAGATAATCACAATAATACAGATAAGTATTATCTTATCGCATTGGATAGCATGCAAAATAAAGCTTTCAGTATACCTCCATGTACATTACCGTAATAAACCTAAACCATCTTCATTAAAGTGCTTACCAGATGCCATCATAAACATTGGAATCACCTGGGCGACACAGCCTCACCTCTCAGAGATATTCCCCTTTATCCTATCCACCCGCACACTCTTTTAACTTAAAATTAACGTGGCCCCAAGTGAAAACCAGATTCAGGGTATGGGTGTCTGGGGTTATGGGGAGAAGGCAGGAGAATGGGGTTAGGAGGGAGAGATAGATCAGCCATGATTGAATGGCAGAGTAGACCTGATGGGCCGAATGGCCTAATTCTGCTCCTATCACTTATGACTTTATGAGTTGAATCACAAAATTCCTCAAACAGTTCAGCGGTTCAATGGGACAACATTGTCATGTGTACCGAGATGCAGGGAAACATTTTTATATATAATTCTGTAAAATCTTACGATACAAAAGCCCAATCTTACCAAAGTACAAGAATCTTCTGCTTGCGCATGGCGTGCGCAGCCTAAAGTTGTGGGTCAACTTGTTCTATTTGATCTTTTGTTTGTGCACGTCGGGTTGATTGCATTAGTCGAAACAGGGTGGGCCATGTGAAGGTTGCAATCTCTCACACAACGATAATGAAGGAATAGTAGAGTAGATAAGATAAGATAAGATAAGATATAATTTATTTGCCACACAACCAGGGTTGGTGGAAATTTGGGTTGTCAGCAGCAGTACAATAATAAAGAACACACAATAAAACTGTAACACAAACATCCACCACAGCATTCATCACTGTGGTGGAAGGCACAAAAATTTGGCCAGTCCGCCTCCATTTCCCCCTCGTGTACAGGACCAGAGTCCAGTCAGTCCAGGATCAGCTCTTCCTCACCGGAGACCGCGGCTTTAGATTGTTGTAGGCCGCAGGCCGGCGGTCGAGATTTAAAGTCCCCGCCGCAGCCAGAAGCACCGTAGACTGCAGGGCCGGCGGTCGAAGCTCCCCTCCAGGGGTGATGGTAAGTCCATGCCGGACCCGCGGTAGAAATTGGCCGCGGGCCGGCAGTGATGGTTTCTTCTTCCCCCGGGTCCCCAACGTGAGATCCCGGGCTGTAGACGCCGCACCAGCTGGAGCTCTGCAGACCGCGGCTTCAGGCTGCGACTTCAGGCTGCCGGCTGCCCCGGGCCAGCGAAACGGAGCGCTCCCCTCCAGCGAGCCCCAGCGAGGGCTCACCCGCTCCACGCCGAGAGTCCACGCTGCGCCCGCCGCTGAAGCCCCGGGCGCGTCTCCGGGAAAAGCCGCGCCGATCCTTGATGTTAGGCCACGAGGGAGGCGACCTGGAAAAAGTCGCCTCTCCATGGAGGAGGCGACCGAAGCGGTTTCCCCCTTACCCCCCCACACAAAACACACGAAGAAACACAAAATATACATTTTAAAACATACTAAAAAATTAAAAAAAGCTGGAAAAACTGACGCGCTGCTGACATGGCTGCACACAGAGGAGCGCCCCCTACAGGCTGGAGATTATAAGGTGGCGCAGCGGTAGAGTTGCTGCCTTACAACAAAGGCAGCTCCGGAGACCAGGGTTCGATCCCGACTACGGGTGCTGTCTGTACAGTTTGTACCTTCTCACCATGACCTCCGAGATCTTTAGTTTCCTCCCACACTCCAAAGACATACAGGTTTGTAGGTTAATTGGTTTGGTAAATGTAAAAATTGTCCCTAGTGGGTGTAGGATAGTGTTAATTTGTGGGGATCGCTGGTCGGCGCGGACCCGGTGGGCCGAAGGGCCTGTTTCCGTGCTAAACAAGATGAAACTGGGAGAGAGATCGCGTGGTAATTGTTCGATGACGTTGAGCTTGGCGGTGGTAAGGCCTTCAACATTGAGCTGCAGTACCGCTAAACCTCGATAGATGGCGGCATTTAACGGCGCCGCCTGGCTTGGGGAGGCATGACTTTTAGCGGTCTGCAGGCGCGGTAAAGACATTGGTTTCGCTTTGTGGGCTTATGAGCCTGTAAGCTACTCGTGGAGGAGGCCGCGGAGAGGCTGTCTTTGTCTCCTCTGAGGTAACGAGTCATCCTTTACGATAATCCAGTTACTCACCACCCTATGTGTAAAATAACTTGCCCCCACACATCTTCTTTCCCTTACCATACACCTATGCCCTTTCGTCTTTGACATTCCCACCTGGGAAAAAAAGGTTCTGACTGTCTATTCCTCCCAATGCCTCTCATAATTTTATATGCTTCTATCCAAACAGATAAGAAAAATGGTACAATGCCCATCATTGCAAGAGGTTTTAGGAGATTGAGGGGGGGATCTTATAGAAACTTACAAAATTCTTAAGGGGTTGGACAGGCTAGATGCAGGAAGATTGTTCCCGATGCTGGGGAAGTCCAGGACAAGGGGGTCACAGCTTAAGGATAAGGGGGAAATCCTTTAGGACCGAGATGAGGAAAACATTTTTCACACAGAGAGTGGTGAATCTCTGTAACTCTCTGCCACAGAAGGTAGTTGAGGCCAGTTCATTGGCTATATTTAAGAGGGAGTTAGATGTGGCCCTTGTGGCTAAAGGGATCAGGGGGTATGGAGAGAAGGCAGGCACGGGATACTGAGTTGGATGATCAGCCATGATTATATTGAGTGGCGGTGCAGGCTCGAAGGGCCGAATGACCTACTCCTGCACCTGTTTTCTACGTTTCTATGTTTCTATACTTTCAAGAGAGAGCTAGATAAGGCTCTTAAAAATAGCAGAGTTAGGGGATATGGTGAGAAGGCAGGAACGGGGTACTGATTGTGGATGATCAGCCATGATCACATTGAATGGCGGTGCTGGCTCGAAGGGCCAAATGGCCTACTCCTGCACCTATTTTCTATGTTTCGATGTTTCTATGTTTTGAGTTTCTCAGCAGGGATATCTTGATACAATTATATGTGTTCTTGGAGAAAGGACTGGCCCATGGTTGAGGAGGTCAAACTGTATCTGCATTGCCTTTGGCTTACAGGTGTCAGCTAACAGCTCTGATGAATGAATGAATGAATGAATGAATGAATGAATGAATGAATGAATGAATGAATGAATGAATGAATGAATGAATGATACTTTATTGTCACATGTGACAAGTCACAGTGATATTCTTTGTTTTGCATACCCTCCAGTGTGAAGAAGGGTCTCCACCCGCCACGTCACCTCTTCCTTCGCTCCATAGATGCTGCCTCACCTGCTGAGTTTCTCCAGCATTTTTGTCTACTTCAATTTTTCCCGCATCTGCAGTTCTTTCTTAAATAACTATGTATGCAAAGAGTTGCCACATAAAGGGCACCAAGAAAGTTACAAAGTATTCCACTGTACGTAAAAACATTTTTTAGCACGTTCTATTTGTAGTCTTCAACCTGTGATTGCTTGCACCTTGCAACTAAGCTCTGCCCAAGACCACAAGAAATTGCAGGAAGATGTAGATGCAGCCCAGTCCATCACACAGAATATGATTCCTCACCATTGACTCCATCTACATGTCATGCTGCAAGCAAAACCAAATTATAGGCCCACCTCGGTCATTCCCACTCTCACCATCGACGGCACCACTGTCTCCCCATCTCCCCAGGCCCGCAACCTTGGCGTGATCTTTGATTCCACCCTCTCCCTTGAGCCTCACATCCGCCATGTCATTAAAACCTCCTTCTTTCATCTCCGCAACATCGCCAAACTCAGACCCTCTCTCACACCTCCCGCTGCTGAAAGACTCATCCATGCCTTCATCTCCTCCCGACTGGACTATTGCTACTCACTTCTCCTTGGCATCAGCTCCACCTACATCAACCGACTCCAACTGGTCCAGAACGCAGCCGCCCGACTCATCACCCACACCAAATCCTGGCATCACATCACTCCAGTCCTCAAACAACTTCACTGGCTTCCCATCTCCCACCGGATCACCTACAAAATCCTGGTCCTCACCTACAAAGCCCTCCACCATCTGGCCCCCCCATATCTCACAGACCTCCTCTCTCCCTACCAACCCTCACGGTCCCTCAGATCCACATCAGCCGGTCTCCTCTCCATCCACAAGTCCAACCTCCGCAGTTTTGGGGACAGAGTCTTCTCCAGGGCAGCTCTGGAACTCCCTCCCCCAACTGATCCGCAATTCCGTGTCCCTCACCATCTTCCAGTCCCGCCTCAAGACCCATCTCTTCACCTCTGCCTATCCTTAGCCCCAAGTCCCCCTCCCTTTTCATCTGTGCTTGAATTGCCTCATTTTGAATTGAATTCTGTCTTTAATTTGTGTACTAGTCATGTCTCTACTATTTATTTCATTCCCCTTACATGTTTTTCCTCTAGGCAGAAGATACAGAAGCTAGAAAGCATGCACCACCAAACAGGAACAGCTTCTTCCCTCAGTTGTCAGGCTCCTGAATGACTGTTCCATAAGCTAGGATCCTGTCTGATTCACCTCTACCCCATTGCCGATATTGGACTTTGTCTTTGGAAATGATGCACTACAATACCAAGAACTACATTCTGCACTCTTTATCATTTATTTTGCTCTATCGATTGTACTTGAGTATGACTTAATTGTATAGTATCAGATAATCACAATAATACAGATAAGTATTATCTTATCGGATTGGATAGCATGCAAAATAAAGCTTTCAGTATACCTCCATGTACATTACCGTAATAAACCTAAACCATCTTCATTAAAGTGCTTACCAGATGCCATCATAAACATTGGAATCACCTGGGCGACACAGCCTCACCTCTCAGAGATATTCCCCTTTATCCTATCCACCCGCACACTCTTTTAACTTAAAATTAACGTGGCCCCAAGTGAAAACTAGATTCAGGGTATGGGTGTCTGGGGTTATGGGGAGAAGGCAGGAGAATGGGGTTAGGAGGGAGAGATAGATCAGCCATGATTGAATGGCAGAGTAGACCTGATGGGCCGAATGGCCTAATTCTGATCCTATCACTTATGACTTTATGAGTTGAATCACAAAATTCCTCAAACAGTTCAGCGGTTCAATGGGACAACATTGTCATGTGTACCGAGATGCAGGGAAACATTTTTATATATAATTCTGTAAAATCTTACGATACAAAAGCCCAATCTTACCAAAGTACAAGAATCTTCTGCTTGCGCATGGCGTGCGCAGCCTAAAGTTGTGGGTCAACTTGTTCTATTTGATCTTTTGTTTGTGCACGTCGGGTTGATTGCATTAGTCGAAACAGGGTGGGCCATGTGAAGGTTGCAATCTCTCACACAACGATAATGAAGGAATAGTAGAGTAGATAAGATAAGATAAGATAAGATATAATTTATTTGCCACACAACCAGGGTTGGTGGAAATTTGGGTTGTCAGCAGCAGTACAATAATAAAGAACACACAACCACAATAAAACTGTAACACAAACATCCACCACAGCATTCATCACTGTGGTGGAAGGCACAAAAATTTGGCCAGTCCGCCTCCATTTCCCCCTCGTGTACAGGACCAGAGTCCAGTCAGTCCAGGATCAGCTCTTCCTCACCAGAGACCGCGGCTTTAGATTGTTGTAGGCCGCAGGCCGGCGGTCGAGATTTAAAGTCCCCGCCGCAGCCAGAAGCACCGTAGACTGCAGGGCCGGCGGTCGAAGCTCCCCTCCAGGGGTGATGGTAAGTCCATGCCGCACCCGCGGTAGAAATTGGCCGCGGGCCGGCAGTGATGGTTTCTTCTTCCCCCGGGTCCCCAACGTGAGATCCCGGGCTGTAGACGCCGCACCAGCTGGAGCTCTGCAGACCGCGGCTTCAGGCTGCGACTTCAGGCTGCCGGCTGCCCCGGGCCAGCGAAACGGAGCGCTCCCCTCCAGCGAGCCCCAGCGAGGGCTCACCCGCTCCACGCCGAGAGTCCACGCTGCGCCCGCCGCTGAAGCCCCGGGCGCGTCTCCGGGAAAAGCCGCGCCGATCCTTGATGTTAGGCCACGAGGGAGGCGACCTGGAAAAAGTCGCCTCTCCATGGAGGAGGCGACCGAAGCGGTTTCCCCCTTACCCCCCCGCACAAAACACACGAAGAAACACAAAATACACATTTTAAAACATACTAAAAAATTTAAAAAAGCTGGAAAAACTGACGCGCTGCTGACATGGCTGCACACAGAGGAGCGCCCCCTACAGGCTGGAGATTATAAGGTGGCGCAGCGGTAGAGTTGCTGCCTTACAACAAAGGCAGCTCCGGAGACCAGGGTTCGATCCCGACTACGGGTGCTGTCTGTACAGTTTGTACCTTCTCACCATGACCTCCGAGATCTTTAGTTTCCTCCCACACTCCAAAGACATACAGGTTTGTAGGTTAATTGGTTTGGTAAATGTAAAAATTGTCCCTAGTGGGTGTAGGATAGTGTTAATTTGTGGGGATCGCTGGTCGGCGCGGACCCGGTGGGCCGAAGGGCCTGTTTCCGTGCTAAACAAGATGAAACTGGGAGAGAGATCGCGTGGTAATTGTTCGATGACGTTGAGCTTGGCGGTGGTAAGGCCTTCAACATTGAGCTGCAGTACCGCTAAACCTCGATAGATGGCGGCATTTAACGGCGCCGCCTGGCTTGGGGAGGCATGGCTTTTAGCGGTCTGCAGGCGCGGTAAAGACATTGGTTTCGCTTTGTGGGCTTATGAGCCTGTAAGCTACTCGTGGAGGAGGCCGCGGAGAGGCTGTCTTTGTCTCCTCTGAGGTAACGAGTCATCCTTTACGATAATCCAGTTACTCACCACCCTATGTGTAAAATAACTTGCCCCCACACATCTTCTTTCCCTTACCATACACCTATGCCCTTTCGTCTTTGACATTCCCACCTGGGAAAAAAAGGTTCTGACTGTCTATTCCTCTCAATGCCTCTCATAATTTTATATGCTTCTATCCAAACAGATAAGAAAAATGGTACAATGCCCATCATTGCAAGAGGTTTTAGGAGATTGAGGGGGGGATCTTATAGAAACTTACAAAATTCTTAAGGGGTTGGACAGGCTAGATGCAGGAAGATTGTTCCCGATGCTGGGGAAGTCCAGGACAAGGGGGTCACAGCTTAAGGATAGAGGGGAAATCCTTTAGGACCGAGATGAGGAAAACATTTTTCACACAGAGAGTGGTGAATCTCTGTAACTCTCTGCCGCAGAAGGTAGTTGAGGCCAGTTCATTGGCTATATTTAAGAGGGAGTTAGATGTGGCCCTTGTGGCTAAAGGGATCAGGGGGTATGGAGAGAAGGCAGGCACGGGATACTGAGTTGGATGATCAGCCATGATTATATTGAATGGCGGTGCAGGCTCGAAGGGCCGAATGACCTACTCCTGCACCTGTTTTCTATGTTTCTATGTTTCTATACTTTCAAGAGAGAGCTAGATAAGGCTCTTAAAAATAGCAGAGTTAGGGGATATGGTGAGAAGGCAGGAACGGGGTACTGATTGTGGATGATCAGCCATGATCACATTGAATGGCGGTGCTGGCTCGAAGGGCCAAATGGCCTACTCCTGCACCTATTTTCTATGTTTCGATGTTTCTATGTTTCTATGTTTTGAGTTTCTCAGCAGGGATATCTTGATACAATTATATGTGTTCTTGGAGAAAGGACTGGCCCATGGTTGAGGAGGTCAAACTGTATCTGCATTGTCTTTGGCTTACAGGTGTCAGCTAACAGCTCTGATGAATGAATGAATGAATGAATGAATGAATGAATGAATGAATGATACTTTATTGTCACATGTGACAAGTCACAGTGATATTCTTTGTTTTGCATACCCTCCAGTGTGAAGAAGGGTCTCCACCCGAAACGTCACCTCTTCCTTCGCTCCATAGATGCTGCCTCACCTGCTGAGTTTCTCCAGCATTTTTGTCTACTTCAATTTTTCCCGCATCTGCAGTTCTTTCTTAAATAACTATGTATGCAAAGAGTTGCCACATAAAGGGCACCAAGAAAGTTACAAAGTATTCCACTGTACGTAAAAACATTTTTTAGCACGTTCTATTTGTAGTCTTCAACCTGTGATTGCTTGCACCTTGCAACTAAGCTCTGCCCAAGACCACAAGAAATTGCAGGAAGATGTAGATGCAGCCCAGTCCATCACACAGAATATGATTCCTCACCATTGACTCCATCTACATGTCATGCTGCAAGCAAAACCAAATTATAGGCCCACCTCGGTCATTCCCACTCTCACCATCGACGGCACCACTGTCTCCCCATCTCCCCAGGCCCGCAACCTTGGCGTGATCTTTGATTCCACCCTCTCCCTTGAGCCTCACATCCGCCATGTCATTAAAACCTCCTTCTTTCATCTCCGCAACATCGCCAAAATCAGACCCTCTCTCACACCTCCCGCTGCTGAAAGACTCATCCATGCCTTCATCTCCTCCCGACTGGACTATTGCTACTCACTTCTCCTTGGCATCAGCTCCACCTACATCAACCGACTCCAACTGGTCCAGAACGCAGCCGCCCGACTCATCACCCACACCAAATCCTGGCATCACATCACTCCAGTCCTCAAACAACTTCACTGGCTTCCCATCTCCCACCGGATCACCTACAAAATCCTGGTCCTCACCTACAAAGCCCTCCACCATCTGGCCCCCCCATATCTCACTGACCTCCTCTCTCCCTACCAACCCTCACGGTCCCTCAGATCCACATCAGCCGGTCTCCTCTCCATCCACAAGTCCAACCTCCGCAGTTTTGGGGACAGAGTCTTCTCCAGGGCAGCTCTGGAACTCCCTCCCCCAACTGATCCGCAATTCCGTGTCCCTCACCATCTTCCAGTCCCGCCTCAAGACCCATCTCTTCACCTCTGCCTATCCTTAGCCCCAAGTCCCCCTCCCTTTTCATCTGTGCTTGAATTGCCTCATTTTGAATTGAATTCTGTCTTTAATTTGTGTACTAGTCATGTCTCTACTATTTATTTCATTCCCCTTACATGTTTTTCCTCTAGGCAGAAGATACAGAAGCTAGAAAGCATGCACCACCAAACAGGAACAGCTTCTTCCCTCAGTTGTCAGGCTCCTGAATGACTGTTCCATAAGCTAGGATCCTGTCTGATTCACCATTGCCGATATTGGACTTTGTCTTTGGAAATGATGCACTACAATACCAAGAACTACATTCTGCACTCTTTATCATTTCTTTTGCTCTATCGATTGTACTTGAGTATGACTTAATTGTATAGTATCAGATAATCACAATAATACAGATAAGTATTATCTTATCGGATTGGATAGCATGCATAATAAAGCTTTCAGTATACCTCCATGTACATTACCGTAATAAACCTAAACCATCTTCATTAAAGTGCTTACCAGATGCCATCATAAACATTGGAATCACCTGGGCGACACAGCCTCACCTCTCAGAGATATTCCCCTTTATCCTATCCACCCGCACACTCTTTTAACTTAAAATTAACGTGGCCCCAAGTGAAAACCAGATTCAGGGTATGAGTGTCTGGGGTTATGGGGAGAAGGCAGGAGAATGGGGTTAGGAGGGAGAGATAGATCAGCCATGATTGAATGGCAGAGTAGACCTGATGGGCCGAATGGCCTAATTCTGATCCTATCACTTATGACTTTATGAGTTGAATCACAAAATTCCTCAAACAGTTCAGCGGTTCAATGGGACAACATTGTCATGTGTACCGAGATGCAGGGAAACATTTTTATATATAATTCTGTAAAATCTTACGATAATAAAGCCCAATCTTACCAAAGTACAAGAATCTTCTGCTTGCGCATGGCGTGCGCAGCCTAAAGTTGTGGGTCAACTTGTTCTATTTGATCTTTTGTTTGTGCACGTCGGGTTGATTGCATTAGTCGAAACAGGGTGGGCCATGTGAAGGTTGCAATCTCTCACACAACGATAATGAAGGAATAGTAGATAAGATAAGATAAGATAAGATATAATTTATTTGCCACACAACCAGGGTTGGTGGAAATTTGGGTTGTCAGCAGCAGTACAATAATAAAGAACACACAATAAAACTGTAACACAAACATCCACCACAGCATTCATCACTGTGGTGGAAGGCACAAAAATTTGGCCAGTCCGCCTCCATTTCCCCCTCGTGTACAGGACCAGAGTCCAGTCAGTCCAGGATCAGCTCTTCCTCACCGGAGACCGCGGCTTTAGATTGTTGTAGGCCGCAGGCTGGCGGTCGAGATTTAAAGTCCCCGCCGCAGCCAGAAGCACCGTAGACTGCAGGGCCGGCGGTCGAAGCTCCCCTCCAGGGGTGATGGTAAGTCCATGCCGCACCCGCGGTAGAAATTGGCCGCGGGCCGGCAGTGATGGTTTCTTCTTCCCCCGGGTCCCCAACGTGAGATCCCGGGCTGTAGACGCCGCACCAGCTGGAGCTCTGCAGACCGCGGCTTCAGGCTGCGACTTCAGGCTGCCGGCTGCCCCGGGCCAGCGAAACGGAGCGCTCCCCTCCAGCGAGCCCCAGCGAGGGCTCACCCGCTCCACGCCGAGAGTCCACGCTGCGCCCGCCGCTGAAGCCCCGGGCGCGTCTCCGGGAAAAGCCGCGCCGATCCTTGATGTTAGGCCACGGGGGAGGCGACCTGGAAAAAGTCGCCTCTCCATGGAGGAGGCGACCGAAGCGGTTTCCCCCTTACCCCCCCACACAAAACACACGAAGAAACACAAAATACACATTTTAAAACATACAAAAAAATTAAAAAAAGCTGGAAAAACTGACGTGCTGCTGACATGGCTGCACACAGAGGAGCGCCCCCTACAGGCTGGAGATTATAAGGTGGCGCAGCGGTAGAGTTGCTGCCTTACAACAAAGGCAGCTCCGGAGACCAGGGTTCGATCCCGACTACGGGTGCTGTCTGTACAGTTTGTACCTTCTCACCATGACCTCCGAGATCTTTAGTTTCCTCCCACACTCCAAAGACATACAGGTTTGTAGGTTAATTGGTTTGGTAAATGTAAAAATTGTCCCTAGTGGGTGTAGGATAGTGTTAATTTGTGGGGATCGCTGGTCGGCACGGACCCGGTGGGCCGAAGGGCCTGTTTCCGTGCTAAACAAGATGAAACTGGGAGAGAGATCGCGTGGTAATTGTTCGATGACGTTGAGCTTGGCGGTGGTAAGGCCTTCAACATTGACCTGCAGTACCGCTAAACCTCGATAGTTGGCGGCATTTAACGGCGCCGCCTGGCCTGGGGAGGCATGGCTTTTAGCGGTCTGCAGACGCGGTAAAGACATTGGTTTCGCTTTGTGGGCTTATGAGCCTGTAAACTACTCATGGAGGAGGCCGCGGAGAGGCTGTCTTTGTCTCCTCTGAGGTAACGAGTCATCCTTTACGATAATCCAGTTACTCATCACCCTATGTGTAAAATAACTTGCCCCCACACATCTTCTTTCCCTTACCATACACCTATGCCCTTTCGTCTTTGACATTCCCACCTGGGAAAAAAAGGTTCTGACTGTCTATTCCTCTCAATGCCTCTCATAATTTTATATGCTTCTATCCAAACAGATAAGAAAAATGGTACAATGCCCATCATTGCAAGAGGTTTTAGGAGATTGAGGGGGGGATCTTATAGAAACTTACAAAATTCTTAAGGGGTTGGACAGGCTAGATGCAGGAAGATTGTTCCCGATGCTGGGGAAGTCCAGGACAAGGGGGTCACAGCTTAAGGATAGAGGGGAAATCCTTTAGGACCGAGATGAGGAAAACATTTTTCACACAGAGAGTGGTGAATCTCTGTAACTCCCTGCCACAGAAGGTAGTTGAGGCCAGTTCATTGGCTATATTTAAGAGGGAGTTAGATGTGGCCCTTGTGGCTAAAGGGATCAGGGGGTATGGAGAGAAGGCAGGAACGGGGTACTGATTGTGGATGATCAGCCATGATCACATTGAATGGCGGTGCTGGCTCGAAGGGCCAAATGGCCTACTCCTGCACCTATTTTCTATGTTTCGATGTTTCTATGTTTCTATGTTTTGAGTTTCTCAGCAGGGATATCTTGATACAATTATATGTGTTCTTGGAGAAAGGACTGGCCCATGGTTGAGGAGGTCAAACTGTATCTGCATTGTCTTTGGCTTACAGGTGTCAGCTAACAGCTCTGATGAATGAATGAATGAATGAATGAATGAATGAATGAATGAATGAATGAATGAATGAATGAATGAATGAATGAATGAATGACACTTTATTGTCACATGTGACAAGTCACAGTGATATTCTTTGTTTTGCATACCCTCCAGTGTGAAGAAGGGTCTCCACCCGAAACGTCACCTCTTCCTTCGCTCCATAGATGCTGCCTCACCTGCTGAGTTTCTCCAGCATTTTTGTCTACTTCAATTTTTCCCGCATCTGCAGTTCTTTCTTAAATAACTATGTATGCAAAGAGTTGCCACATAAAGGGCACCAAGAAAGTTACAAAGTATTCCACTGTACGTAAAAACATTTTTTAGCACGTTCTATTTGTAGTCTTCAACCTGTGATTGCTTGCACCTTGCAACTAAGCTCTGCCCAAGACCACAAGAAATTGCAGGAAGATGTAGATGCAGCCCAGTCCATCACACAGAATATGATTCCTCACCATTGACTCCATCTACATGTCATGCTGCAAGCAAAACCAAATTATAGGCCCACCTCGGTCATTCCCACTCTCACCATCGACGGCACCACTGTCTCCCCATCTCCCCAGGCCCGCAACCTTGGCGTGATCTTTGATTCCACCCTCTCCCTTGAGCCTCACATCCGCCATGTCATTAAAACCTCCTTCTTTCATCTCCGCAACATCGCCAAACTCAGACCCTCTCTCACACCTCCCGCTGCTGAAAGACTCATCCATGCCTTCATCTCCTCCCGACTGGACTATTGCTACTCACTTCTCCTTGGCATCAGCTCCACCTACATCAACCGACTCCAACTGGTCCAGAACGCAGCCGCCCGACTCATCACCCACACCAAATCCTGGCATCACATCACTCCAGTCCTCAAACAACTTCACTGGCTTCCCATCTCCCACCGGATCACCTACAAAATCCTGGTCCTCACCTACAAAGCCCTCCACCATCTGGCCCCCCCATATCTCACTGACCTCCTCTCTCCCTACCAACCCTCACGGTCCCTCAGATCCACATCAGCCGGTCTCCTCTCCATCCACAAGTCCAACCTCCGCAGTTTTGGGGACAGAGTCTTCTCCAGGGCAGCTCTGGAACTCCCTCCCCCAACTGATCCGCAATTCCGTGTCCCTCACCATCTTCCAGTCCCGCCTCAAGACCCATCTCTTCACCTCTGCCTATCCTTAGCCCCAAGTCCCCCTCCCTTTACATCTGTGCTTGAATTGCCTCATTTTGAATTGAATTCTGTCTTTAATTTGTGTACTAGTCATGTCTCTACTATTTATTTCATTCCCCTTACATGTTTTTCCTCTACTTGCTAAATTTTTGTAAGGTGTCCTTGAGACTCTTGAAAGGCACCCATAAATAAAATTTATTATTATTATTTTTATTATACCCATCCAGATTAAACATACAGCACTGATGATACATTTTCTAGGTAAGTCATTATCAAAAACAGGCAAGATAAATCTAATCTGGGTAATTACTTTCCAATGGTCTACTGCCATTCATCTTGTGTGAATGAAGTTTGTACCTTCCTTTTATTTGCAACTGTTGACAGACTGACCAACCCCCCAACACAATTACCACCTGAACTCCATTCCACGCAGAAATGCAATGAGTTTGCATTATTCTATACAGATAAAATTGAAGGCATCAGACGTGCCATCAATATCACCGCTTCAAACAAAAATGTTGGATCACCACCCTGTTTAGGCAAAGGTAACGTGGCAATGATGACATGCTTTAATGTCATAGACTCTAAAACTCTTGTGGAAACGGTGACACAACTAAGGCCATCCACCTGCTGCCTTGATGCTTTACCTACCAACTTCTTTAAGAATGTTTTTGACTGCCTAGCAATAGACATACTGCAAATAGTTAACAGCTCTCTTCAATCAGGCAATTTCCCAAAAGCCTTGAAAACTGCAGTTATTAAACCTCTTTTAAAAAAGCGGAGCCTAGATGCCTCTATTATTAACAACTATAGACCAATTTCAAACCTATCTTTCATAAGTAAAATCATTGAGAAAGTTGTCCTCCAGCAACTTAATCAATTCCTGGCTTCAACTGGCTGCTACGACAACTTCCAGTCAGGATTTCGACCTCTTCATAGCACCGAGACCGCTCTTATTAAAGTTGTAAACGACATCCGTCTTAACACAGACTCTGGCAAAGTTTCAATATTAATGCTATTAGATCTCAGTGCTGCATTCGACACTGTTGATCACTCAATACTTTTGGACAGGTTGGAAAAATGGGTGGGGCTCTCAGGCACAGTCTTAAGTTGGTTCAGGTCATATTTACAAGATAGGAACTATTTTGTTTCCATTGGAGACTTTGTATCAGAACCAACCAACGTGACGTGTGGAGTACCGCAAGGTTCGATCTTAGGGCCCTCTTTATTCAACATCTACATGCTCCCACTAGGGCAAATCATGCGATATAATAATATTGACCACCACTGCTATGCCGATGACACTCAAATCTATGTAGCGCTATCACCAAATGATTATCGCCCCATAGATCTGTTGTGCCAGTGCATTGAGCAAGTCAAAGACTGGATGTGCCAAAATTTTCTCCAACTAAATAAGGACAAAACGGAGATAATTGTTTTTGGTGCTAAAAAAGAAAGGCTTAAAGTAACCCAACACCTTCACTCTCTGTCCCTGAAAACTTCAAACAAAGCCAGAAATCTTGGGGTCATTATGGATTCAGATTTAAATTTCGACAGTCACATCAAATCAGTAACAAAATCGGCCTACTATCACCTCAAAAACATAGCAAGATTAAGAGGACTCATGTCAGCTCAAGATTTAGAAAAACTTGTACATGCCTTTATTAATAGTAGGCTAGATTATTGCAACGGTCTCCTTGCAGGTCTTCCAAAAAAAACTGTCAGGCAGCTACAGCTTGTTCAGAACGCTGTTGCTAGAGTTCTAACAAAGACCAAAAAATTTGAGCATATTACACCAATTCTTAAATCCTTACATTGGCTCCCTGTATGTCAGAGAATTGATTTTAAAATCCTGCTGCTCACCTATAAATCACTACATGGTTTAGGGCCAAAGTATATCACTGACATGCTTCCACTATATAAGCCTTCTAGACCGCTAAGATCTTCTGAAACCAATCTGCTAGTGATTCCCAGAGTAAATACAAAACATGGGAAAGCAGGATTTAGTTACTATGCAACAAATAGCTGGAATAAACTTCCTGAAGATTTAAGACTTGCCTCAACTTTGACCACTTTTAAAACAAGACTGAAAACTTTTATGTTTACTTTAGCTTTCAGCTAAATCTTAACTACATTGCACTTTTAACTTTTGCACTTTTTATAATGCATTTTTAATTTTGTTTTTCTTTTCTTTTAGTTCTTCTATTTTATTTCATTTTATTATTTCATTTATTGTATGACATGTTTTTATGTGAAGCACTTTGAGTCTGCCTCGTGTATGAAATGTGCTATATAAATAAAGTTGCCTTGCCTTGCCTTGCCTTGCCTTCCTCCCATAGACAATAGACAATAGTCCATAACCTGCTTGGGTTTGCCGCAAGTGCTCCGCTTGCCTCCCACACTCCAAAGACGCACAGGTTTGTAGGTTAATTGGCTTGGTAAAATTGTAAATTGCCCCTAGTGTGTGTAGGATAGTGTTAGTGTGTGGAGAACATAGGTTAGCATGGACTCGGTGGGCCGAAGGGCCTGTTTCTGCGCTGTATCTCTAAACTAAACTAAACTAAATTACAACTGTCCAAAAACCTGGGCTTCTTACATGGGACCTTATCCAATGCCTTCCAAAGATCCAAAGACATCACATCCACTGTTCCCCCATATCTATTTTAACGAGTCACAGCCATAAAGAACTCAAACAGGGGCATTAGTTTTAAACGTACACTGCACGCACAATACATACACCCCACCAGGTCACCCAGCTTCCATCCAAGGACCCAAGCAGTCTTTCCATAAATAAAATTTATTATTATTATTATTATTATTATTATTATTATTATTATTCCTTCGTCTCCTTGGTCCAGTCAGGCAGAAGATACAGAAGCTAGAAAGCATGCACCACCAAACAGGAACAGCTTCTTCCCTCAGTTGTCAGGCTCCTGAATGACTGTTCCATAAGCTAGGATCCTGTCTGATTCACCTCTACCCCATTGCCGATATTGGACTTTGTCTTTGGAAATGATGCACTACAATACCAAGAACTACATTCTGCACTCTTTATCATTTCTTTTGCTCTATCGATTGTACTTGAGTATGACTTAATTGTATAGTATCAGATAATCACAATAATACAGATAAGTATTATCTTATCGGATTGGATAGCATGCAAAATAAAGCTTTCAGTATACCTCCATGTACATTACCGTAATAAACCTAAACCATCTTCATTAAAGTGTTCACCAGATGCCATCATAAACATTGGAATCACCTGGGCGACACAGCCTCACCTCCCAGAGATATTCCCCTTTATCCTATCCACCCGCTCACTCTTTTAACTTAAAATTAACGTGGCCCCAAGTGAAAACCAGATTCAGGGTATGAGTGTCAGGGGTTATGGGGAGAAGGCAGGAGAATGGGGTTAGGAGGGAGAGATAGATCAGCCATGATTGAATGGCAGAGTAGACCTGATGGGCCGAATGGCCTAATTCTGCTCCTATCACTTATGACTTTATGAGTTGAATCACAAAATTCCTCAAACAGTTCAGCGGTTCAATGGGACAATATTGTCATGTGTACCGAGATGCAGGGAAACATTTTTATATATAATTCTGTAAAATCTTACGATACAAAAGCCCAATCTTACCAAAGTACAAGAATCTTCTGCTTGCGCATGGCGTGCACAGCCTAAAGTTGTGGGTCAACTTGTTCTATTTGATCTTTTGTTTGTGCACGTCGGGTTGATTGCATTAGTCGAAACAGGGTGGGCCATGTGAAGGTTGCAATCTCTCACACAACGATAATGAAGGAATAGTAGATTATAAGGTGGCGCAGCGGTAGAATTGCTGCCTTACAACAAAGGCAGCTCCGGAGACCAGGGTTCGATCCCGACTACGGGTGCTGTCTGTACAGTTTGTACCTTCTCACCACGACCTCCGAGATCTTTAGTTTCCTCCCACACTCCAAAGACATACAGGTTTGTAGGTTAATTGGTTTGGTAAATGTAAAAATTGTCCCTAGTGGGTGTAGGATAGTGTTAATTTGTGGGGATCGCTGGTCGGCGCGGACCCGGTGGGCTGAAGGGCCTGTTTCCGTGCTAAACAAGATGAAACTGGGAGAGAGATCGCGTGGTAATTGTTCGATGACGTTGAGCTTGGCGGTGGTAAGGCCTTCAACATTGAGCTGCAGTACCGCTAAACCTCGATAGTTGGCGGCATTTAACGGCGTCGCCTGGCCTGGGGAGGCATGGCTTTTAGCGGTCTGCAGGCGCGGTAAAGACATTGGTTTCGCTTTGTGGGCTTATGAGCCTGTAAGCTACTCGTGGAGGAGGCCGCGGAGAGGCTGTCTTTGTCTCCTCTGAGGTAACGAGTCATCCTTTACGATAATCCAGTTACTCACCACCCTATGTGTAAAATAACTTGCCCCCACACATCTTCTTTCCCTTACCATACACCTATGCCCTTTCGTCTTTGACATTCCCACCTGGGAAAAAAAGGTTCTGACTGTCTATTCCTCTCAATGCCTCTCATAATTTTATATGCTTCTATCCAAACAGATAAGAAAAATGGTACAATGCCCATCATTGCAAGAGGTTTTAGGAGATTGAGGGGGGGATCTTATAGAAACTTACAAAATTCTTAAGGGGTTGGACAGGCTAGATGCAGGAAGATTGTTCCCGATGCTGGGGAAGTCCAGGACAAGGGGGTCACAGCTTAAGGATAGAGGGGAAATCCTTTAGGACCGAGATGAGGAAAACATTTTTCACACAGAGAGTGGTGAATCTCTGTAACTCTCTGCCACAGAAGGTAGTTGAGGCCAGTTCATTGGCTATATTTAAGAGGGAGTTAGATGTGGCCCTTGTGGCTAAAGGGATCAGGGGGTATGGAGAGAAGGCAGGCACGGGATACTGAGTTGGATGATCAGCCATGATTATATTGAATGGCGGTGCAGGCTCGAAGGGTCGAATGACCTACTCCTGCACCTGTTTTCTATGTTTCTATGTTTCTATACTTTCAAGAGAGAGCTAGATAAGGCTCTTAAAAATAGCAGAGTTAGGGGATATGGTGAGAAGGCAGGAACGGGGTACTGATTGTGGATGATCAGCCATGATCACATTGAATGGCGGTGCTGGCTCGAAGGGCCAAATGGCCTACTCCTGCACATATTTTCTATGTTTCGATGTTTCTATGTTTTGAGTTTCTCAGCAGGGATATCTTGATACAATTATATGTGTTCTTGGAGAAAGGACTGGCCCATGGTTGAGGAGGTCAAACTGTATCTGCATTGTCTTTGGCTTACAGGTGTCAGCTAACAGCTCTGATGAATGAATGAATGAATGAATGAATGAATGAATGAATGAATGAATGAATGAATGAATGAATGATACTTTATTGTCACATGTGACAAGTCACAGTGATATTCTTTGTTTTGCATACCCTCCAGTGTGAAGAAGGGTCTCCACCCGAAACGTCACCTCTTCCTTCGCTCCATAGATGCTGCCTCACCTGCTGAGTTTCTCCAGCATTTTTGTCTACTTCAATTTTTCCCGCATCTGCAGTTCTTTCTTAAATAACTATGTATGCAAAGAGTTGCCACATAAAGGGCACCAAGAAAGTTACAAAGTATTCCACTGTACGTAAAAACATTTTTTAGCACGTTCTATTTGTAGTCTTCAACCTGTGATTGCTTGCACCTTGCAACTAAGCTCTGCCCAAGACCACAAGAAATTGCAGGAAGATGTAGATGCAGCCCAGTCCATCACACAGAATATGATTCCTCACCATTGACTCCATCTACATGTCATGCTGCAAGCAAAACCAAATTATAGGCCCACCTCGGTCATTCCCACTCTCACCATCGACGGCACCACTGTCTCCCCATCTCCCCAGGCCCGCAACCTTGGCGTGATCTTTGATTCCACCCTCTCCCTTGAGCCTCACATCCGCCATGTCATTAAAACCTCCTTCTTTCATCTCCGCAACATCGCCAAAATCAGACCCTCTCTCACACCTCCCGCTGCTGAAAGACTCATCCATGCCTTCATCTCCTCCCGACTGGACTATTGCTACTCACTTCTCCTTGGCATCAGCTCCACCTACATCAACCGACTCCAACTGGTCCAGAACGCAGCCGCCCGACTCATCACCCACACCAAATCCTGGCATCACATCACTCCAGTCCTCAAACAACTTCACTGGCTTCCCATCTCCCACCGGATCACCTACAAAATCCTGGTCCTCACCTACAAAGCCCTCCACCATCTGGCCCCCCCATATCTCACTGACCTCCTCTCTCCCTACCAACCCTCACGGTCCCTCAGATCCACATCAGCCGGTCTCCTCTCCATCCACAAGTCCAACCTCCGCAGTTTTGGGGACAGAGTCTTCTCCAGGGCAGCTCTGGAACTCCCTCCCCCAACTGATCCGCAATTCCGTGTCCCTCACCATCTTCCAGTCCCGCCTCAAGACCCATCTCTTCACCTCTGCCTATCCTTAGCCCCAAGTCCCCCTCCCTTTTCATCTGTGCTTGAATTGCCTCATTTTGAATTGAATTCTGTCTTTAATTTGTGTACTAGTCATGTCTCTACTATTTATTTCATTCCCCTTACATGTTTTTCCTCTAGGCAGAAGATACAGAAGCTAGAAAGCATGCACCACCAAACAGGAACAGCTTCTTCCCTCAGTTGTCAGGCTCCTGAATGACTGTTCCATAAGCTAGGATCCTGTCTGATTCACCATTGCCGATATTGGACTTTGTCTTTGGAAATGATGCACTACAATACCAAGAACTACATTCTGCACTCTTTATCATTTCTTTTGCTCTATCGATTGTACTTGAGTATGACTTAATTGTATAGTATCAGATAATCACAATAATACAGATAAGTATTATCTTATCGGATTGGATAGCATGCAAAATAAAGCTTTCAGTATACCTCCATGTACATTACCGTAATAAACCTAAACCATCTTCATTAAAGTGCTTACCAGATGCCATCATAAACATTGGAATCACCTGGGCGACACAGCCTCACCTCTCAGAGATATTCCCCTTTATCCTATCCACCCGCACACTCTTTTAACTTAAAATTAACGTGGCCCCAAGTGAAAACCAGATTCAGGGTATGGGTGTCTGGGGTTATGGGGAGAAGGCAGGAGAATGGGGTTAGGAGGGAGAGATAGATCAGCCATGATTGAATGGCAGAGTAGACCTGATGGGCCGAATGGCCTAATTCTGCTCCTATCACTTATGACTTTATGAGTTGAATCACAAAATTCCTCAAACAGTTCAGCGGTTCAATGGGACAACATTGTCATGTGTACCGAGATGCAGGGAAACATTTTTATATATAATTCTGTAAAATCTTACGATAATAAAGCCCAATCTTACCAAAGTACAAGAATCTTCTGCTTGCGCATGGCGTGCGCAGCCTAAAGTTGTGGGTCAACTTGTTCTATTTGATCTTTTGTTTGTGCACGTCGGGTTGATTGCATTAGTCGAAACAGGGTGGGCCATGTGAAGGTTGCAATCTCTCACACAACGATAATGAAGGAATAGTAGATAAGATAAGATAAGATAAGATATAATTTATTTGCCACACAACCAGGGTTGGTGGAAATTTGGGTTGTCAGCAGCAGTACAATAATAAAGAACACACAATAAAACTGTAACACAAACATCCACCACAGCATTCATCACTGTGGTGGAAGGCACAAAATTTGGCCAGTCCGCCTCCATTTCCCCCTCGTGTACAGGACCAGAGTCCAGTCAGTCCAGGATCAGCTCTTCCTCACCGGAGACCGCGGCTTTAGATTGTTGTAGGCCGCAGGCTGGCGGTCGAGATTTAAAGTCCCCGCCGCAGCCAGAAGCACCGTAGACTGCAGGGCCGGCGGTCGAAGCTCCCCTCCAGGGGTGATGGTAAGTCCATGCCGCACCCGCGGTAGAAATTGGCCGCGGGCCGGCAGTGATGGTTTCTTCTTCCCCCGGGTCCCCAACGTGAGATCCCGGGCTGTAGACGCCGCACCAGCTGGAGCTCTGCAGACCGCGGCTTCAGGCTGCGACTTCACTGGCTTCCCATCTCCCACCGGATCACCTACAAAATCCTGGTCCTCACCTACAAAGCCCTCCACCATCTGGCCCCCCCATATCTCACTGACCTCCTCTCTCCCTACCAACCCTCACGGTCCCTCAGATCCACATCAGCCGGTCTCCTCTCCATCCACAAGTCCAACCTCCGCAGTTTTGGGGACAGAGTCTTCTCCAGGGCAGCTCTGGAACTCCCTCCCCCAACTGATCCGCAATTCCGTGTCCCTCACCATCTTCCAGTCCCGCCTCAAGACCCATCTCTTCACCTCTGCCTATCCTTAGCCCCAAGTCCCCCTCCCTTTACATCTGTGCTTGAATTGCCTCATTTTGAATTGAATTCTGTCTTTAATTTGTGTACTAGTCATGTCTCTACTATTTATTTCATTCCCCTTACATGTTTTTCCTCTACTTGCTAAATTTTGTAAGGTGTCCTTGAGACTCTTGAAAGGCACCCATAAATAAAATTTATTATTATTATTTTTATTATACCCATCCAGATTAAACATACAGCACTGATAATACATTTTCTAGGTAAGTCATTATCAAAAACAGGCAAGATAAATCTAATCTGGGTAATTACTTTCCAATGGTCTACTGCCATTCATCTTGTGTGAATAAAGTTTGTACCTTCCTCCCATAGACAATAGACAATAGACAATAGTCCATAACCTGCTTGGGTTTGCCGCAAGTGCTCCGCTTGCCTCCCACACTCCAAAGACGCACAGGTTTGTAGGTTAATTGGCTTGGTAAAATTGTAAATTGCCCCTAGTGTGTGTAGGATAGTGTTAGTGTGTGGAGAACATAGGTTAGCACGGACTCTGTGGGCCGAAGGGCCTGTTTCTGCGCTGTATCTCTAAACTAAACTAAACTAAATTACAACTGTCCAAAAACCTGGGCTTCTTACATGGGACCTTATCCAATGCCTTCCAAAGATCCAAAGACATCACATCCACTGTTCCCCCATATCTATTTTAACGAGTCACAGCCATAAAGAACTCAAACAGGGGCATTAGTTTTAAACGTACACTGCACGCACAATACATACACCCCACCAGGTCACCCAGCTTCCATCCAAGGACCCAAGCAGTCTTTCCATAAATAAAATTTATTATTATTATTATTATTATTATTATTATTATTCCTTCGTCTCCTTGGTCCAGTCAGGCAGAAGATACAGAAGCTAGAAAGCATGCACCACCAAACAGGAACAGCTTCTTCCCTCAGTTGTCAGGCTCCTGAATGACTGTTCCATAAGCTAGGGTCCTGTCTGATTCACCTCTACCCCATTGCCGATATTGGACTTTGTCTTTGGAAATGATGCACTACAATACCAAGAACTACATTCTGCACTCTTTATCATTTCTTTTGCTCTATCGATTGTACTTGAGTATGACTTAATTGTATAGTATCAGATAATCACGATAATACAGATAAGTATTATCTTATCGGATTGGATAGCATGCAAAATAAAGCTTTCAGTATACCTCCATGTACATTACCGTAATAAACCTAAACCATCTTCATTAAAGTGCTTACCAGATGCCATCATAAACATTGGAATCACCTGGGCGACACAGCCTCACCTCCCAGAGATATTCCCCTTTATCCTATCCACCCGCACACTCTTTTAATTTAAAATTAACGTGGCCCCAAGTGAAAACCAGATTCAGGGTATGGGTGTCAGGGGTTATGGGGAGAAGGCAGGAGAATGGGGTTAGGAGGGAGAGATAGATCAGCCATGATTGAATGGCAGAGTAGACCTGATGGGCCGAATGGCCTAATTCTGCTCCTATCACTTATGACTTTATGAGTTGAATCACAAAATTCCTCAAACAGTTCAGCGGTTCAATGGGACAATATTGTCATGTGTACCGAGATGCAGGGAAACATTTTTATATATAATTCTGTAAAATCTTACGATACAAAAGCCCAATCTTACCAAAGTACAAGAATCTTCTGCTTGCGCATGGCGTGCACAGCCTAAAGTTGTGGGTCAACTTGTTCTATTTGATCTTTTGTTTGTGCACGTCGGGTTGATTGCATTAGTCGAAACAGGGTGGGCCATGTGAAGGTTGCAATCTCTCACACAACGATAATGAAGGAATAGTAGATTATAAGGTGGCGCAGCGGTAGAATTGCTGCCTTACAACAAAGGCAGCTCCGGAGACCAGGGTTCGATCCCGACTACGGGTGCTGTCTGTACAGTTTGTACCTTCTCACCACGACCTCCGAGATCTTTAGTTTCCTCCCACACTCCAAAGACATACAGGTTTGTAGGTTAATTGGTTTGGTAAATGTAAAAATTGTCCCTAGTGGGTGTAGGATAGTGTTAATTTGTGGGGATCGCTGGTCGGCACGGACCCGGTGGGCCGAAGGGCCTGTTTCCGTGCTAAACAAGATGAAACTGGGAGAGAGATCGCGTGGTAATTGTTCGATGACGTTGAGCTTGGCGGTGGTAAGGCCTTCAACATTGACCTGCAGTACCGCTAAACCTCGATAGTTGGCGGCATTTAACGGCGTCGCCTGGCCTGGGGGGCATGGCTTTTAGCGGTCTGCAGGCGCGGTAAAGACATTGGTTTCGCTTTGTGGGCTTATGAGCCTGTAAGCTACTCGTGGAGGAGGCCGCGGAGAGGCTGTCTTTGTCTCCTCTGAGGTAACGAGTCATCCTTTACGATAATCCAGTTACTCACCACCCTATGTGTAAAATAACTTGCCCCCACACATCTTCTTTCCCTTACCATACACCTATGCCCTTTCGTCTTTGACATTCCCACCTGGGAAAAAAAGGTTCTGACTGTCTATTCCTCTCAATGCCTCTCATAATTTTATATGCTTCTATCCAAACAGATAAGAAAAATGGTACAATGCCCATCATTGCAAGAGGTTTTAGGAGATTGAGGGGGGGATCTTATAGAAACTTACAAAATTCTTAAGGGGTTGGACAGGCTAGATGCAGGAAGATTGTTCCCGATGCTGGGGAAGTCCAGGACAAGGGGGTCACAGCTTAAGGATAGAGGGGAAATCCTTTAGGACCGAGATGAGGAAAACATTTTTCACACAGAGAGTGGTGAATCTCTGTAACTCTCTGCCACAGAAGGTAGTTGAGGCCAGTTCATTGGCTATATTTAAGAGGGAGTTAGATGTGGCCCTTGTGGCTAAAGGGATCAGGGGGTATGGAGAGAAGGCAGGCACGGGATACTGAGTTGGATGATCAGCCATGATTATATTGAATGGCGGTGCAGGCTCGAAGGGCCGAATGACCTACTCCTGCACCTGTTTTCTATGTTTCTATGTTTCTATACTTTCAAGAGAGAGCTAGATAAGGCTCTTAAAAATAGCAGAGTTAGGGGATATGGTGAGAAGGCAGGAACGGGGTACTGATTGTGGATGATCAGCCATGATCACATTGAATGGCGGTGCTGGCTCGAAGGGCCAAATGGCCTACTCCTGCACCTATTTTCTATGTTTCGATGTTTCTATGTTTCTATGTTTTGAGTTTCTCAGCAGGGATATCTTGATACAATTATATGTGTTCTTGGAGAAAGGACTGGCCCATGGTTGAGGAGGTCAAACTGTATCTGCATTGTCTTTGGCTTACAGGTGTCAGCTAACAGCTCTGATGAATGAATGAATGAATGAATGAATGAATGAATGAATGAATGAATGAATGAATGAATGACACTTTATTGTCACATGTGACAAGTCACAGTGATATTCTTTGTTTTGCATACCCTCCAGTGTGAAGAAGGGTCTCCACCCGAAACGTCACCTCTTCCTTCGCTCCATAGATGCTGCCTCACCTGCTGAGTTTCTCCAGCATTTTTGTCTACTTCAATTTTTCCCGCATCTGCAGTTCTTTCTTAAATAACTATGTATGCAAAGAGTTGCCACATAAAGGGCACCAAGAAAGTTACAAAGTATTCCACTGTACGTAAAAACATTTTTTAGCACGTTCTATTTGTAGTCTTCAACCTGTGATTGCTTGCACCTTGCAACTAAGCTCTGCCCAAGACCACAAGAAATTGCAGGAAGATGTAGATGCAGCCCAGTCCATCACACAGAATATGATTCCTCACCATTGACTCCATCTACATGTCATGCTGTAAGCAAAACCAAATTATAGGCCCACCTCGGTCATTCCCACTCTCACCATCGACGGCACCACTGTCTCCCCATCTCCCCAGGCCCGCAACCTTGGCGTGATCTTTGATTCCACCCTCTCCCTTGAGCCTCACATCCGCCATGTCATTAAAACCTCCTTCTTTCATCTCCGCAACATCGCCAAACTCAGACCCTCTCTCACACCTCCCGCTGCTGAAAGACTCATCCATGCCTTCATCTCCTCCCGACTGGACTATTGCTACTCACTTCTCCTTGGCATCAGCTCCACCTACATCAACCGACTCCAACTGGTCCAGAACGCAGCCGCCCGACTCATCACCCACACCAAATCCTGGCATCACATGACTCCAGTCCTCAAACAACTTCACTGGCTTCCCATCTCCCACCGGATCACCTACAAAATCCTGGTCCTCACCTACAAAGCCCTCCACCATCTGGCCCCCCCATATCTCACTGACCTCCTCTCTCCCTACCAACCCTCACGGTCCCTCAGATCCACATCAGCCGGTCTCCTCTCCATCCACAAGTCCAACCTCCGCAGTTTTGGGGACAGAGTCTTCTCCAGGGCAGCTCTGGAACTCCCTCCCCCAACTGATCCGCAATTCCGTGTCCCTCACCATCTTCCAGTCCCGCCTCAAGACCCATCTCTTCACCTCTGCCTATCCTTAGCCCCAAGTCCCCCTCCCTTTACATCTGTGCTTGAATTGCCTCATTTTGAATTGAATTCTGTCTTTAATTTGTGTACTAGTCATGTCTCTACTATTTATTTCATTCCCCTTACATGTTTTTCCTCTACTTGCTAAATTTTTGTAAGGTGTCCTTGAGACTCTTGAAAGGCACCCATAAATAAAATTTATTATTATTATTTTTATTATACCCATCCAGATTAAACATACAGCACTGATGATACATTTTCTAGGTAAGTCATTATCAAAAACAGGCAAGATAAATCTAATCTGGGTAATTACTTTCCAATGGTCTACTGCCATTCATCTTGTGTGAATGAAGTTTGTACCTTCCTTTTATTTGCAACTGTTGACAGACTGACCAACCCCCCAACACAATTACCACCTGAACTCCATTCCACGCAGAAATGCAATGAGTTTGCATTATTCTATACAGATAAAATTGAAGGCATCAGACGTGCCATCAATATCACCGCTTCAAACAAAAATGTTGGATCACCACCCTGTTTAGGCAAAGGTAACGTGGCAATGATGACATGCTTTAATGTCATAGACTCTAAAACTCTTGTGGAAACGGTGACACAACTAAGGCCATCCACCTGCTGCCTTGATGCTTTACCTACCAACTTCTTTAAGAATGTTTTTGACTGCCTAGCAATAGACATACTGCAAATAGTTAACAGCTCTCTTCAATCAGGCAATTTCCCAAAAGCCTTGAAAACTGCAGTTATTAAACCTCTTTTGAAAAAGCGGAGCCTAGATGCCTCTATTATTGACAACTATAGACCAATTTCAAACCTATCTTTCATAAGTAAAATCATTGAGAAAGTTGTCCTCCAGCAACTTAATCAATTCCTGGCTTCAACTGGCTGCTACGACAACTTCCAGTCAGGATTTCGACCTCTTCATAGCACCGAGACCGCTCTTATTAAAGTTGTAAACGACATCCGTCTTAACACAGACTCTGGCAAAGTTTCAATATTAATGCTATTAGATCTCAGTGCTGCATTCGACACTGTTGATCACTCAATACTTTTGGACAGGTTGGAAAAATGGGTGGGGCTCTCAGGCACAGTCTTAAGTTGGTTCAGGTCATATTTACAAGATAGGAACTATTTTGTTTCCATTGGAGACTTTGTATCAGAACCAACCAACGTGACGTGTGGAGTACCGCAAGGTTCGATCTTAGGGCCCTCTTTATTCAACATCTACATGCTCCCACTAGGGCAAATCATGCGATATAATAATATTGACCACCACTGCTATGCCGATGACACTCAAATCTATGTAGCGCTATCACCAAATGATTATCGCCCCATAGATCTGTTGTGCCAGTGCATTGAGCAAGTCAAAGACTGGATGTGCCAAAATTTTCTCCAACTAAATAAGGACAAAACGGAGATAATTGTTTTTGGTGCTAAAAAAGAAAGGCTTAAAGTAACCCAACACCTTCACTCTCTGTCCCTGAAAACTTCAAACAAAGCCAGAAATCTTGGGGTCATTATGGATTCAGATTTAAATTTCGACAGTCACATCAAATCAGTAACAAAATCGGCCTACTATCACCTCAAAAACATAGCAAGATTAAGAGGACTCATGTCAGCTCAAGATTTAGAAAAACTTGTACATGCCTTTATTAATAGTAGGCTAGATTATTGCAACGGTCTCCTTGCAGGTCTTCCAAAAAAAACTGTCAGGCAGCTACAGCTTGTTCAGAACGCTGTTGCTAGAGTTCTAACAAAGACCAAAAAATTTGAGCATATTACACCAATTCTTAAATCCTTACATTGGCTCCCTGTATGTCAGAGAATTGATTTTAAAATCCTGCTGCTCACCTATAAATCACTACATAGTTTAGGGCCAAAGTATATCACTGACATGCTTCCACTATATAAGCCTTCTAGACCGCTAAGATCTTCTGAAACCAATCTGCTAGTGATTCCCAGAGTAAATACAAAACATGGGAAAGCAGGATTTAGTTACTATGCAACAAATAGCTGGAATAAACTTCCTGAAGATTTAAGACTTGCCTCAACTTTGACCACTTTTAAAACAAGACTGAAAACTTTTATGTTTACTTTAGCTTTCAGCTAAATCTTAACTACATTGCACTTTTAACTTTTGCACTTTTTATAATGCATTTTTAATTTTGTTTTTCTTTTCTTTTAGTTCTTCTATTTTATTTCATTTTATTATTTCATTTATTTTATGACATGTTTTTATGTGAAGCACTTTGAGTCTGCCTCGTGTATGAAATGTGCTATATAAATAAAGTTGCCTTGCCTTGCCTTGCCTTGCCTTCCTCCCATAGACAATAGACAATAGTCCATAACCTGCTTGGGTTTGCCGCAAGTGCTCCGCTTGCCTCCCACACTCCAAAGACGCACAGGTTTGTAGGTTAATTGGCTTGGTAAAATTGTAAATTGCCCCTAGTGTGTGTAGGATAGTGTTAGTGTGTGGAGAACATAGGTTAGCACGGACTCGGTGGGCCGAAGGGCCTGTTTCTGCGCTGTATCTCTAAACTAAACTAAACTAAATTACAACTGTCCAAAAACCTGGGCTTCTTACATGGGACCTTATCCAATGCCTTCCAAAGATCCAAAGACATCACATCCACTGTTCCCCCATATCTATTTTAACGAGTCACAGCCATAAAGAACTCAAACAGGGGCATTAGTTTTAAACGTACACTGCACGCACAATACATACACCCCACCAGGTCACCCAGCTTCCATCCAAGGACCCAAGCAGTCTTTCCATAAATAAAATTTATTATTATTATTATTATTATTATTATTATTATTATTATTATTATTATTATTATTATTCCTTCGTCTCCTTGGTCCAGTCAGGCAGAAGATACAGAAGCTAGAAAGCATGCACCACCAAACAGGAACAGCTTCTTCCCTCAGTTGTCAGGCTCCTGAATGACTGTTCCATAAGCTAGGATCCTGTCTGATTCACCTCTACCCCATTGCCGATATTGGACTTTGTCTTTGGAAATGATGCACTACAATACCAAGAACTACATTCTGCACTCTTTATCATTTCTTTTGCTCTATCGATTGTACTTGAGTATGACTTAATTGTATAGTATCAGATAATCACAATAATACAGATAAGTATTATCTTATCGGATTGGATAGCATGCAAAATAAAGCTTTCAGTATACCTCCATGTACATTACCGTAATAAACCTAAACCATCTTCATTAAAGTGTTCACCAGATGCCATCATAAACATTGGAATCACCTGGGCGACACAGCCTCACCTCTCAGAGATATTCCCCTTTATCCTATCCACCCGCTCACTCTTTTAACTTAAAATTAACGTGGCCCCAAGTGAAAACCAGATTCAGGGTATGAGTGTCAGGGGTTATGGGGAGAAGGCAGGAGAATGGGGTTAGGAGGGAGAGATAGATCAGCCATGATTGAATGGCAGAGTAGACCTGATGGGCCGAATGGCCTAATTCTGCTCCTATCACTTATGACTTTATGAGTTGAATCACAAAATTCCTCAAACAGTTCAGCGGTTCAATGGGACAATATTGTCATGTGTACCGAGATGCAGGGAAACATTTTTATATATAATTCTGTAAAATCTTACGATACAAAAGCCCAATCTTACCAAAGTACAAGAATCTTCTGCTTGCGCATGGCGTGCACAGCCTAAAGTTGTGGGTCAACTTGCTCTATTTGATCTTTTGTTTGTGCACGTCGGGTTGATTGCATTAGTCGTAACAGGGTGGGCCATGTGAAGGTTGCAATCTCTCACACAACGATAATGAAGGAATAGTAGATTATAAGGTGGCGCAGCGGTAGAGTTGCTGCCTTACAACAAAGGCAGCTCCGGAGACCAGGGTTCGATCCCGACTACGGGTGCTGTCTGTACAGTTTGTACCTTCTCACCACGACCTCCGAGATCTTTAGTTTCCTCCCACACTCCAAAGACATACAGGTTTGTAGGTTAATTGGTTTGGTAAATGTAAAAATTGTCCCTAGTGGGTGTAGGATAGTGTTAATTTGTGGGGATCGCTGGTCGGCGCGGACCCGGTGGGCTGAAGGGCCTGTTTCCGTGCTAAACAAGATGAAACTGGGAGAGAGATCGCGTGGTAATTGTTCGATGACGTTGAGCTTGGCGGTGGTAAGGCCTTCAACATTGAGCTGCAGTACCGCTAAACCTCGATAGTTGGCGGCATTTAACGGCGCCGCCTGGCCTGGGGGGGCATGGCTTTTAGCGGTCTGCAGGCGCGGTAAAGACATTGGTTTCGCTTTGTGGGCTTATGAGCCTGTAAGCTACTCATGGAGGAGGCCGCGGAGAGGCTGTCTTTGTCTCCTCTGAGGTAACGAGTCATCCTTTACGATAATCCAGTTACTCATCACCCTATGTGTAAAATAACTTGCCCCCACACATCTTCTTTCCCTTACCATACACCTATGCCCTTTCGTCTTTGACATTCCCACCTGGGAAAAAAAGGTTCTGACTGTCTATTCCTCTCAATGCCTCTCATAATTTTATATGCTTCTATCCAAACAGATAAGAAAAATGGTACAATGCCCATCATTGCAAGAGGTTTTAGGAGATTGAGGGGGGGATCTTATAGAAACTTACAAAATTCTTAAGGGGTTGGATAGGCTAGATGCAGGAAGATTGTTCCCGATGCTGGGGAAGTCCAGGACAAGGGGGTCACAGCTTAAGGATAGAGGGAAATCCTTTAGGACCGAGATGAGGAAAACATTTTTCACACAGAGAGTGGTGAATCTCTGTAACTCTCTGCCACAGAAGGTAGTTGAGGCCAGTTCATTGGCTATATTTAAGAGGGAGTTAGATGTGGCCCTTGTGGCTAAAGGGATCAGGGGGTATGGAGAGAAGGCAGGCACGGGATATCAGCCATGATTGGATGATCAGCCATGATTATATTGAATGGCGGTGCAGGCTCGAAGGGCCGAATGGCCTACTCCTGCACCTGTTTTCTATGTTTCTATGTTTCTATACTTTCAAGAGAGAGCTAGATAAGGCTCTTAAAAATAGCAGAGTTAGGGGATATGGTGAAAAGGCAGGAACGGGGTACTGATTGTGGATGATCAGCCATGATCACATTGAATGGCGGTGCTGGCTCGAAGGGCCAAATGGCCTACTCCTGCACCTATTTTCTATGTTTCGATGTTTCTATGTTTTGAGTTTCTCAGCAGGGATATCTTGATACAATTATATGTGTTCTTGGAGAAAGGACTGGCCCATGGTTGAGGAGGTCAAACTGTATCTGCATTGCCTTTGGCTTACAGGTGTCAGCTAACAGCTCTGATGAATGAATGAATGAATGAATGAATGAATGAATGAATGAATTATACTTTATTGTCACATGTGACATGTCACAGTGATATTCTTTGTTTTGCATACCCTCCAGTGTGAAGAAGGGTCTCCACCCGAAACGTCACCTCTTCCTTCGCTCCATAGATGCTGCCTCACCTGCTGAGTTTCTCCAGCATTTTTGTCTACTTCAATTTTTCCCGCATCTGCAGTTCTTTCTTAAATAACTATGTATGCAAAGAGTTGCCACATAAAGGGCACCAAGAAAGTTACAAAGTATTCCACTGTACGCAAACATTTTTTAGCACGTTCTATTTGTAGTCTTCAACCTGTGATTGCTTGCACCTTGCAACTAAGCTCTGCCCAAGACCACAAGAAATTGCAGGAAGATGTAGATGCAGCCCAGTCCATCACACAGAATATGATTCCTCACCATTGACTCCATCTACATGTCATGCTGCAAGCAAAACCAAATTATAGGCCCACCTCGGTCATTCCCACTCTCACCATCGACGGCACCACTGTCTCCCCATCTCCCCAGGCCCGCAACCTTGGCGTGATCTTTGATTCCACCCTCTCCCTTGAGCCTCACATCCGCCATGTCATTAAAACCTCCTTCTTTCATCTCCGCAACATCGCCAAACTCAGACCCTCACTCACACCTCCCGCTGCTGAAAGACTCATCCATGCCTTCATCTCCTCCCGACTGGACTATTGCTACTCACTTCTCCTTGGCATCAGCTCCACCTACATCAACCGACTCCAACTGGTCCAGAACGCAGCCGCCCGACTCATCACCCACACCAAATCCTGGCATCACATCACTCCAGTCCTCAAACAACTTCACTGGCTTCCCATCTCCCACCGGATTACCTACAAAATCCTGATCCTCACCTACAAAGCCCTCCACCATCTGGCCCTCCCATATTTCACTGACCTCCTCTCCCCCCACCAACCCTCACGGTCCCTCAGATCCACATCAGCCGGTCTCCTCTCCATCCACAAGTCCAACCTCTGCAGTTTTGGGGACAGAGCCTTCTCCAGGGCAGCTCCCAGGCTCTGGAACTCCCTCCCCCAACTGATCCGCAATTCCGTGTCCCTCACCATCTTCCAGTCCCGCCTCAAGACCCATCTCTTCACCTCTGCCTATCCTTAGCCCCACGTCCCCGTCCCTTTTCATCTGTGCATTAATTGCCTCATATTGTGTTTCGTATTGAATTCTGTCTTTACTTTGTGTACTAGTCATGTCTCTACTGTTTATTTCATTCCCCTTACATGTTTTTCCTCTACCTGCTAAATTTTGGTAAGGTGTCCTTGAGACTCTTGAAAGGCGCCCATAAATAAAATTTATTATTATTATTATTATTGTTATTCCTTCATCTCCTTGGTCCCGTCAGGCAGAAGATACAGAAGCTAGAAAGCATGCACCACCAAACAGGAACAGCTTCTTCCCTCAGTTGTCAGGCTCCTGAATGACTGTTCCATAAGCTAGGGTCCTGTCTGATTTACCTCTACCCCATTGCCGATATTGGACTTTGTCTATGGAAATGATGCACTACAATACTGAGAACTACATTCTGCACTCTTTATCTTTTCTTTTGCTCTATCGATTGTACTTAAGTATGACTTAATTGTATAGTATCAGATAATCATGGTAATACAGATAAGTATTATCTTATCGCATTGGATAGCATGCATAATAAAGCTTTCAGTATACCTCTGTGTACATTACAGTAATAAACCTAAACCATCTTCATTAAAGTGTTCACCAGATGCCATCATAAACATTGGAATCACCTGGGCGACACAGCCTCACCTCCCAGAGATATTCCCCTTTATCCTATCCACCCGCACACTCTTTTAACTTAAAATTAACGTGGCCCCAAGTGAAAACCAGATTCAGGGTATGAGTGTCAGGGGTTATGGGGAGAAGGCAGGAGAATGGGGTTAGGAGGGAGAGATAGATCAGCCATGATTGAATGGCAGAGTAGACCTGATGGGCCGAATGGCCTAATTCTGCTCCTATCACTTATGACTTTATGAGTTGAATCACAAAATTCCTCAAACAGTTCAGCGATTCAATGGGACAATATTGTCATGTGTACCGAGATGCAGGGAAACATTTTTATATATAATTCTGTAAAATCTTACGATACAAAAGCCCAATCTTACCAAAGTACAAGAATCTTCTGCTTGCGCATGGCATGCGCAGCCTAAAGTTGTGGGTCAACTTGCTCTATTTGACCTTTTGTTTGTGCACGTCGGGTTGATTGCATTAGTCGAAACAGGGTGGGCCATGTGAAGGTTGCAATCTCTCACACAACGATAATGAAGGAATAGTAGATTATAAAGTGGCGCAGCGGTAGAGTTGCTGCCTTACAACAAAGGCAGCTCCGGAGACCAGGGTTCGATCCCGACTACGGGTGCTGTCTGTACAGTTTGTACCTTCTCACCATGACCTCCGAGATCTTTAGTTTCCTCCCACACTCCAAAGACATACAGGTTTGTAGGTTAATTGGTTTGGTAAATGTAAAAATTGTCCCTAGTGGGTGTAGGATGGTGTTAATTTGTGGGGATCGCTGGTCGGCGCGGACCCGGTGGGCAGAAGGGCCTGTTTCCGTGCTAAACTATCTCTAAACTAAACTAAAGTTCTTAAAAACACAGAGTCTAATTTGGCTTTAAAGGCCCATTGTCCTATCAGTGGCACTGGGTTGGAGTAGCAGGGGTCGGCCTGGCCTGGCCCTGATGTTGACCGCCTCCACTTCGCATGTCCTCTCTTAGGCTGATTTGTGCTCATCCGACCTCTGTGGTCAACGCCATCTGGCCAGCTGCTGCAGGGCCTCCAGCAGCCGACTTCACCGACGCATCGACCCGCGGACTAGACGTTCACTCTACCGTCCCGCAGCTGCTGCTCAGCCTCCGTGTGCCAGGGCACCTCCTGATGCCAACCCCAAGACCCCAAGACCCCCAGAGACGAGCACACAGCCCGCCCACCGGCACCGACTCTCTCCTCTGCCACCACCTTGAAGATGCAGGGTGACCCCGGGTGTCTGAACTTACAGTACTTTAGGTGGTGCATGATCAACTACAAAATGACCCGCGTGGGTTTTCTCCGAGATCTTTAGTTTCCTCCCACACTCCAAAGACATACAGGTTTGTAGGTTAATTGGTTTGGTAAATGTAAAAATTGTCCCTAGTGGGTGTAGGATAGTGTTAATTTGTGGGGATTGCTGGTCGGCGCGGACCCGGTGGGCCGAAGGGCCTGTTTCCGCGCTAAACTATCTCTAAACTAAATTAAAGTACATGGGCTTCCGGCACTATCTTGTATCCTTTAAGTTGTCTGAAGAAGGGTTTCGGCCTGAAACGTTACCTATTTCCTTCGCTCCATAGATGCTGCTGCACCCGCTGAGTTTCTCCAGCATTTTTGTGCACCTACAAAATAACATGCTTGTTTTTACTTTCCAACCAAGTTTGCTTCTTAAGCTGCATGCTGTAAAGCTCAGCTTGTTGCCAAAGACGGAGATTTGGCAACAGCTTTTTGTGTCTATCTTCCGTTTAAACCAGCATCTGCAGTTCCTTCCTGCACAAAACATTTACTTTCTTTGATATCGCTAACTTGATCATTTTCTCCTTCATGATCAACACTAACTGGGTGTGCCTTCGTTGACTGTTAAATATCCACTTCCGGTCAAAGGAAGCATTTTTTTGTTTGATTGAGGGACCTGCAGTTTTCAAGATGCACTGTCACCCGACATGGAATGTAGAACACTACCGATGCTCTGACCTTCATTCCGGGCCACATTTCGGGAATTCTGATCACTTAGCTGTGCTTTTAATTCCTGTCGACTAATAAAAACCGAAGCAGGAAGATCAGGTACAGAGAGTTTTGGTCGGTGTGGTCAATGGTGGTCAGTGGACATGGATGATACCCTACGGGACAGCTTTGAGTCAGTGGACGGGTCCATATTCAGGGATTCTGCAGCAAACCTGAATGGGTACGCCACTGCCGTGACTGCCGTTCTGCGTAAGAGGAGTGCGTTTCCGGCAAAGACAATCCAAGTGTTCCCTAACCGGAAACCATGGATGAACCGTGAGGTCCATTTGCTGGTGAAGGCCAGGTCCGCTGCATGCAAGGCAATGGATCCCAAAGCGGAACAAGAAAGCTCGCTGTGGTCTCCGCAAAGCTGTCAAGGATGCCAAGAGACAATACCGGGACAAACCTGAGTCCCAGTAAATCATTCAGACACACCCAGAATGTGGAAAAGTCTGAATAACCTAACTGGCTGCAAAGTGAAGTCAGGCAACATCACTGGTGATAGTGCAGCACTACTAGACAACCTTAATGCTTTCTATGCTTGCTTTGAGCAGATGGCTAACGAAGCAACGACAACTGCCCCGTAAGAATTTTGTTGTTCCATTGTCGGTACATATGACAATGAAACAGTTTTATGGGGATTCAGTTCCACTGGGCACATTTGCTATAACATGTCTAAACTCGAGTTACTTTATTCATTGGTTTATGGTGCATCGGTAGAGTTGCTGCCTTACATGGCCAGAGACCTGGGTTCGATCCTGACTACGGGTGCTGTCGGTACGGAGTTTGTACGTTCTCCCCGTGACCTGCGTGGGTTTTCTCCGGGTTCTCCGGTTTCCTCCCACATGACAAAGACGTACAGGTTTGTAGGTTAATTGGCTTGGTATAATTATAATTTGTCCCTAGTGTGTGCAGCATAACGTTAATGTGCGGGAATCGTTGGTCAGCGCGGACTCGGTGGGCCGAAGGGCCTGTTTCTGCGCTGTATATCTAAACTAAACTAAAATATATGCAAGGTACAATCCAGGATACAAAGTTCTACGATGAGTTAAAAATCAACCCATATTGTGATTATTATACATTAATCATAACTGAATGTGTTTGTATTGTGTAATACTATAATTGTGAAGAGTAAAATTGACTTTGACTTTAACTTTACAGATCACAGGCTTCATTCCTTGACCCGTCTACAACTGTTGAACTTTTATTTCTTGACCAATGTGGGATGAGGCCCTGTCACTGGTCAGGGATCAGATCATGACAAGACATCCCTTCAGTGGAACTCATCGATAAACGTCACATCCCTCTAATAATAATAATAATAATGGATGGGATTTATATAGCGCCTTTCTAATACTCAAGGCGCTTTACATCGCATTATTCATTCACTCCTCAGTCACACTCGGTGGTGGTAAGCTACTTCTGTAGCCACAGCTGCCCTGGGGCAGACTGACGGAAGCGTGGCTGCCAATCTGCGTCTACGGCCCCTCCGACCACCACCAATCACTCACACACATTCACACACATTCACACACAGGCAAAGGTGGGTGAAGTGTCTTGCCCAAGGACACAACGACAGTATGCAACGTCTAATGTCACGTATACATGTCTGATATTAGCCAGGCTTCATAGAAACATAGAAACATAGAAAGTAGGTGCGAGAGTAGACCACCAGGTCCGTCGATCCCGCACCGCCATTCGCTCATGGCTGAACACTAAACAGACACACTTACCCACAAACAGTAGACACAAGACACAGAACACAAGACACTACCCTCCCCTTCATACCGCTATCACCCCTCTCCACCCCAAGAACCGCGTGATCTCCTGGGGGAGGCAAAAAAACGGATAAAAACCCAGGTCCAATTCGGGAAAAAAAATCCGGGAAATTCCTCTCCGACCCCAATCCAGGCGATCGACACTTGTCCAGGAGATCACTCAGGTCTTACTAAACTAACCATACCTAGGTCCATATCCCTGCCCTCTCCCCGTAGCCCCTTATCCCCTCGGCAGCTAAAAAACCATCTATTCTTGACTTAAATATATTTAACGTTTCTGCTTCCACTGCTCCCTGGGGCAGTGAATTCCATAAATTAACCACCCTCTTGGTGAAGAAGTTCTTCCTCATCTCAGTTTTAAAAGAGCCCCCCCTTATTCTGCAACTATGTCCCCTAGTTCTAGTTTCCCCGATCATTGGGAACATCCTCGGTGCATCCACCCGATCAAGGCCCCTCACGATCTTATATGTTTCAATGAGATCGCCTCTCATTCTCCTAAACTCCAAAGAGTAGAGCTCCAGCTTACTTAACCATTCCTCATATGTCAATCCCCTCATTGCAGGAATTAATCTTGTAAACCTTCGCTGCACTGCCTCCAGGGCTAGTACATCCTTCCTTAAGTATGGACCCCAGAACTGTACACAGTATTCCAAATGTGGTCTCACTAATACTGTGTACAGCTGCAGCAAGACCTCCGTGTTTTTATACTCAATCCCCCTAGCAATAAAGGCCAAAACTCCATTGGCCTTCCTGATTGCTTGCTGCACCTGCATACTGACCTTTAGTGATTCATGTACTAATACCCCTAGATCCCTTTGCGTTGCATTACAACGCAGCTCCTCCTCATTTAGAAAATAACTTGCCCTATCATTTTTTTTCCCAAAGTGAATGACTTCACATTTATTAGTATTAAATTTCATCTGCCAAGTTGTTGCCCACTCACCTAGCTTATCTATATCCATTTGCAGACTCTTCCTATCCTCCTCATCCCCAACTTTTCCTCCCATTTTTGTATCGTCCGCAAATTTTGATATATTACACTTGGTTCCCTCCTCCAAATCATTTATATAAATTGTGAACAACTGGGGTCCCAGCACCGACCCTTGCGGAACCCCGCTAGTTACCGGCTGCCATCCCGAGTATGAACCATTTATCCCCACTCTCTGCTTCCTATTTGTCAGCCAATCCTCTACCCATGCTAATATATTACCCCCAATCCCATAATTTTTTATTTTTAGCAATAGTCTCTTATGTGGCACCTTGTCAAAAGCCTTTTGGAAGTCCAAGTATACCACATCCACCGGTTCCCCTTTATCCACCCGGGTTGTTACTTCCTCAAAGAATTCGAGCAGATTCGTTAAACAGGATTTCCCCTTCACAAAACCATGCTGGTTCTGTCCGATGAAGTCATGTTTAACCAAGTGCCCCGTTAGTGTTTCTTTAATAATTGTCTCTAACATTTTACCCACCACCGATGTTAGACTAACCGGTCTATAGTTACCCGCCTTCTGTCTACTTCCTTTTTTAAATATAGGTGTTACATTGGCCATTTTCCAATCCACTGGGACCGTTCCTGCCTCCAGGGAGTTTTGGAAAATTATCACCAATGCATCCACAATCCCCACCGCTATCTCCCTCAAGACCCTTGGATGTAATCCATCAGGCCCAGGGGATTTATCCTCCTTCAGTCTCATTAATTTCCCTAATACCACCTCCTTGGTGATCTTAATAGTATTTAGCTCCTCCATTCCTACCGCCCCCTGTTTATCCAGCGTTGGAATATTTTTTGTGTCTTCTATGGTGAAGACTGATACAAAATACTCGTTTAATGCCTTTGCCATTTCCATGTTCCCCACCAACAACTCTCCAGTCTCACCCTCCAATGGACCAACGTTCACCTTAGCCACCCTTTTTCTTTTTATATAGCTATAAAAACTCTTACTATTAGTTTTTATGTTGTTCGCTAAATTCCTTTCATAGTCTATTTTCCCCGTCTTAATTAATCTCTTAGTTATTCTTTGCTGACCTTTAAATGCTTCCCAATCCTCTACCCTCCCACTATCTCTGGCTACCTTATATGCCCTTGCCTTCAGCCGAATACTATCCTTTATAGTTTTACTGAGCCATGGCTGACTGTTCTTACCCTTACCCCTTTTTTTCTTCTCATGACAATCTGTGTTCACACCAATTCTTGAAAACATGGTCTCCTTTCACTGAATTTCTTCAACAACAGAATGGTTGAACACAAATTTAAATAATAATAATAATAATAATATATTTTATTGTCATTGCACATAAGCGCAACGAGATTGGGTATGCAGCTTCCATCCGATGTCATAACATAAATAACTAATAAAATTTGGATTTAGATATTGATATCCCGAGAACACGGATTGTAATAGAACAGTGAAACAGTCAAAACCGATGCTTGGGATGGGTGAGGGGGGCGGAAGGACAATGGGGCATATCTCCATCTTTTTTCTCATTCTCTTTTTTTCTTCTTGCACTTCTTCGGTAGTTGAGGGGTCTTTTCTTCTCTGTCTTTTGCATTTTTCTTATTCTTTCCTTTTTTCTTTTGATTTATGTATTAATGTTAAAAATGAAGCTGTACGAAATTTGTATAACTTTCATGCCGATTGCCTTATTCTTGTACAATTGCTTCTAATAAAATAAATTCAAAAGAATAAATAAATAAACAATCTGTGTTCACCGCACAGTTGCCTTTCTCTACCGTGTTCCAGGGACCGTTGCTTGAGCGGCTGATTTGTGGACTTTCATCTTACTTACATACACTTGGAACCACCCATACCATTAAGTCTCTCCTATAAATACCCGACGGCCTTTATTACCTTTAAGAGAACACTTGGTGTATGTGTTTCCAAGTCATTTACAGCAATTGATCAATTACAGAAGATGGATGTTGAGTTAGTCGTGAGTGATACAGCTTGGAAACAGGCCCTTCGGCACAAAATGACGATGGGTAGGACAGTCTAACATCCCGACGAGAGGGCCTGTACATCGGGCTGTCCATAGCGGCGACTACGGAGGGTTTATGACCCCGACCACGGGTAAACAAAGGAGGAGGACTGGCTGAACCTTGTTGCCTTCCACCACAGTGAAGAATGCTGTGGTGGATGTTTATGTTAAATCTTATTGTGTATTGTGTGTACACAAAAATGCTGGAGAAACTCAGCGGGTGCAGCAGCATCTATGGAGCGAAGGAGATAGGCAACGTTTCGGGCCGAAACCCTTCTTCAGACTGATTGTGTATTGTGTGTTCTTTTTAAGTGTATCGCTGCTGGCAAATTCATTTCACTGCACCTTCGGGTGCAAGTGATGAATAAAACTGACTTTGACTTTGACTATAGATTACTGGTGAGAGGGGAAACATTTGAAGGGGATCGAGGGGCAAATGACCACACAGAGAGTGGCAATTATACGGAATGAGTTGCCAAAGCAGATGGTAGAGTCAGAAGCAAATACAATGTTTGAATATAAATTAGATTAGAAAGACAAAGAGAGCTATGCCTAATACAGGTAATTAGGATTTGCACCGACAGGTACCATGATAGGCATGATTGCATTCGAGCTTACAGTATATCTGCGGTTCACGATTCAATGACCATCTGTTCTATCACAACTTGTTTCATTGCTTGCGTCATCATCCCAAGTAACATTGAACACCTGTTGAAATATTTGTCTATTAAAAAACAAACCGTAATCACGTTCAGTATATTTGACTTATTCCGTTATCATAAGAATTGCTGCGAAATGCTGATTAGTTTGCTCAGAAAGGATTCCACAGTTACTGGATACATAAGAGAAAATGCCCAGCGGAGTCAGGAGACAAATTGATCATGAATAAAACATTATCGTTGCCTATTTCCTTCGCTTCAGAGATGCTGCCTCACCCGCTGAGTTTCTCCAGCATTTTTGTCTACCATGAATAAAACATTATGTCAGGATAGTAAGTATTGGATCACAAGGTAGAAGTACTTTGTATTATGACTGAATCTAACTCTAAGCATTTATTTATTCACCTCAACCTCCACAACAAAAAATCGCTTTTGGATTATTTTCTCTGGGAAAAGAAACAGTTGAAGTTTTATGTCTGGATATACACCTCAACTGAGGTGTTGTAAGATCTTGTCAGGTAAGGATGAGCAAACTAGGATGCTTCACGTACGATACCATGATGCAGCAGGTAGTGCCACTACTGCACTGGGTCACTGGGCCAGCTACCTACCTACACCTACCCCCACCTACATCAAAAGTCTGTTTACCCACCACACCACCTCCAGGTCCCTCAGATCGGCCGACTTGGGGTTGCTGAACATCCCGCGGTCTAGGCATAAGCTCAGGGGCGACCGCGCCTTTGCGGTTGCAGCTCCTAGACTGCGGAACAGCATCCCCCTTCCCATCAGAACTGCCCCCTCCATCGACTCATTTAAGTCGAGACTTAAAACTCATCTCTACTCCCAAGCCTTTCTTGACGTCCTCTGAGCAAGGGCTATATGTATGTAGTGATGTTTGTATTTAATCTATGAACCTCTGTTGTTTGTTATACTATTCTTATACCAATGTAAAGCACTTTGGCCAACGAGAGTTGTTTTTTTAAATGTGCTATATAAATAAAAGTGACTTGACTGGACTTGACCTGCTGCATCATTGTATCGTACCTGAAGCATCCTCGTTTGCTCATCCTTTCCTGACAAGATCTTACAACATCTTTTCCTCAGGATGGAATTATCAAGTACTAAGGGGCATCGCTTTAAGGCGGGAGAGCAAAGTTTAAAAGGAGATGTATGTGGCAAGTTTGTTACACAGAGGGTGGTGAGTGCCTGGAATGTGCTGCCAGGGGTGGTGGAGGCAGATATGAGAACATTATTTAAGAGGCTCTTGGATGGGCACAAGGAATGGAGGCATATGGAATATGTGCAGGCAGACAAGAGTTGGTCTTGACATCATGTACGGCACAGACATTGTGGGCCGAAGGGCCTATTTCTGCGCTGTACTGTTCTATCTTCTTCCAATCAAAAGAACCTTGAGCAAACTCAAAGTGCTGGAGGAACTCTGCAGGACAGGCAGCGTCTGTGGAGAGAATGAAGGGTTTCGGCCTGAAATGTTGCCTATTAATCCTTCTTTTTTGTCCACCTTCAATTTTCCAGCATCTGCAGTTCCTTCTTAAACAAAAAGATGATGTTTCAGGTTGGGACCCTTCTTTAAGTCTGAGGAATGATGCCCACCCCAAAACCTCATCTGACCATCAGCCTGCCCTGAGTTCCTCCAGCACTTTGTCTCTTTTTCTCAAGCATCTTCATGTGTGTATATATTTATACTATGGTATATGAACACGCTGATCTGTTCTGGAGTCAATGCCTACTATGTTCTGTTGTGCTGAAGCAAAGCAAGAATTTCATTGTCCTATCAGTGACACATGACAATAAACTCTCTTGAATCTTGAATCTGCATTCTTTTGTTGCTTCAGTGAAATGTGACTACATAGTTGAACGCTTCAGCATTTGTTAAACACATACCAAGCTAAAAGTTCAAACTAAGGCCAAGATGGTTGGGAAAACGTGTAGATCCAGTCTGTTGGCTGCCTAGATGAGCAGTATCTTGGATCTGGGGACCATAGGAAGCAGTCATTCAGTCAGCCCTTGTACCTAATTACCTGGGATAAAAAAAACAAGACGTGTCTGATCACGAAACAGCTCGTGTCATCAGCTTGGTCTCTTTTTGTGGCAATACCGAGGGGGAGGGGGTCCTCGGTATTGTTGATGCGGATTTCGAAAGAAACGAAACAAACTAGAGTTTCGTTTCCTCGCTGAGGAAGCCTGGTCCCAACCAACCCGCGTTTATTTCCTGTTCGTATATAAGAGATCTCACGCAACACTTGTCCCCGCAGTCCTTGTTTCGGTTTATCTAAAGCGGAGAGGAGGACGCTGAGATCACACAACATGATGCAACAGCAGCCCATCTACAACCCGGTGAGAAGCAGCTATCCCACCCCGTTGTTACTCTTCGCTAGTCGGTCCCACGCCCTGATCGTGGCCGCGACCCTTCTCTCCTTGTTTCTTCCACTTTCAAGGGACACTAGACCAAGTGAAGGACCCGTTGGGTCTGTTCCCCCAACGGCGTTTTGCGGGCGGGGCTGCGGCATGAAACTCACATTAACCACCCCCCAAACACACAGGTGGAGGGGGGGGGGGATGTGAAGAGGGGAGGGAGGGGAGCGGAGGTGGAGGAAACGGGACAGATTTGGGAGGGAAAGGAGAGCGGGGTAGGGGGTGAGAGAGGGGGATGGGGAGGGGGAGAGAGGGGAAAGAGTGGGGAGGGAGAGTGGAGGGGGAAGAGGTGGAAGAGTGGGGAGGGAGGTGGAGAGGGGTAGGGGGAGTGATGGAAGAGGGACAGAGGGGTAGGAGGAAAGGGCGGGTGGAGAGAGGGAAGGGGGTGGTGTAGAGAGGGAAGGGGGGTGGGGGAGAGGGGTGAGGAGAGGGAAACATAGAACCATTGAAATTAAGTGCAGGATTAGGCCATTCGGCCCTTCGAGCCTGCACCACCATTCAATATGATCGTGGCTGATCATCCAACTCAGTATCCTGTACCTGCCTTCTCTCCATACCCCCTGATCCCTTTAGCCACAAGGGCCACATCTAACTCCCTCTTAAACACAGCCAATGAACAGGCCTCAACTACCTTCTGTGCCAGAGAATTCCAGAGATTCACCACTCTCTGTGTGAAAAATGTTTTTCTCATCTCGGTCCTAAAAGATTTACCCCTTATCCTTAAACTGTGACCCCTTGTTCTGGACTTCCCCAACATCTGGAACAATCTTCCTGCATCTAGCCTGTCCAACCCCTTAAGAATTTTGTACGTTTCTATAAGATACCCCCTCAATCTTCTAAATTCTAGCGAGTACAAGCCGAGTCTATCCAGTCTTTCTTCATATGAAAGTCCTGACATCTCAGTAATCAGTCTGGTGAACCTTCTCTGTACTCCCTCTATGGCAATAATGTCTTTGAGCATTGGGCATTGTGACATCACACGATGGAACGTTCACCATTGGCTGGGGCTCCTGCAAAGGCATATGTAAATGGATGCATTCCGATTGGACATCTGTGAGCATTGGGCATTGTGACATCACACGATGGAACGTTCACCTGGGGCTGGGGCTGGGGCTGGGGCTGCTTCTATGGGTGAGAAGCCAGTTTAGTTTTGAAATTTTGGGGGGGGGGGGGGGGGGGGGGAAGGATTTGATTAAAAACGTGTACTTAAACAAGACGAAATGTAATGAGGAGCGGATACTTAGAAAGAAAAGTGAAATCTCTACCGAAATGGAAAAGACGTCGGCGATTCTGCGTCTGGTTTCGGAGTTGCAGGGAATCAAAGGAAGAAAGGCGGCCGGCAGCCGTCCATGTAAATGCATCCATTCCAATTGGACATCTGCGAGCATTGGGCATTGTGACATCACACGATGGAAACTAATCAAAAGGCAGAAAGGCAGCCGGACGGATGGCACGAGAGTTTTATATATTAACTAGACCAAGTGCAGACCCGTTGGGTCTGTTTCCCCAACGGCGTTTGCGGGGGGGGGTGAGAAGAGGGGAGGGAGGGGAGAGGAGGAGGAGGAAACGGGATAGATTTGGGAGGGAAAGGAGAGCGGGGTAGGGGGTGAGAGATGGGGAGAGAGATGTGGGGGAGGGGGGATGGGGAGGAGGGAGGGAGGGGGAGAGGTGTGGGGAGAGAGGGGAAAGAGTTGGGAGGGAGAGTGGAGGGGAAGTGGCAGAGAAGTGGAAGAGTGGGAAGGGAGGAGGAAAGGGGTAGGGGGCGTGATGGAAGAGGGACAGAGGGGTAGGGGGAAGGGGGTGGTGGTAGAGAGGGAAGGGGGGTGGGGGAGAGAGGGATGGGTGGGAGAGGGAGAGGGGTGAAGAGAGGGAAACATAGAAGCATAGAAATTAATTGCAGGAGTAGGCCATTCGGCCCTTCGAGCCTGCACCACCATTCAATATGATCATGGCTGATCATCCAACTCAGTATCCTGTACTTGCCTTCTCTCCATACCCCCTGATCCCTTTAGTCACAAGGGCCACATCTAACTCCCTCTTAAATATAGCCAATGAACTGACCTCAATTACCTTCTGTGGCAGAGAATTCCAGAGACTCACCACTATCTGTGTGAAAAATGTTTTCCTCATCAGTACTAAAGGATTTCCCCTTTATCCTTAAACTGTGACCCGCTTGTCCTGGACTTCCCCAACATTGGGAACAATCTTCCTGCATCAGACAAATGCAATTCAGGACTTTTCTCTTCACAAGCAAAGTCAGAATGACGGTTAGTGAAGAATTCGAATAATCGCTGAGCGTTCAGATGCTGCGCGCGCCTTCTGCACCAAAGGGGGGGGGGGGGGGGGGAGCGTGTGTCGTCACACACAAAGATCTTGTAGCGGAGAGCTCCGCTATAAGATCTTTGGTCACATACTAAGCACGCGCCTCCACAAACAGATGAGCGTCTTCTTGAATGGAGAGCGCGTGGCCGCCTCCACAAACAATCACACACACTGTGGACCCGCCCCCACAAAAAATATTGTGTGAGGAAGGGGAGGAGGAGGGTGGAGAGGGAGAGGGGGAGGGGGAGGGGGGGGGGAGAAGAAGAGGGGGAGGAGAGGATGGGGAGAGAGGGGAAGGGGGGGGGGGGGGGTTGGAGCGGGCGTGCATGAGTCGAGAGAAGAGAGAAGGGCAGAGAGAGAGAGGCTGGTACAACAACAAAAAAGCTGGATAAACTCAGCGGGTGCGGCAGCATCTATGGAGCGAATTGAATGGTCAACGTTTTTGGCCGAAACCCTTTTTCCCGGGTTTCGGCCAAAAACGTTGACCATTCAATTCGCTCCATAGATGCTGCCGCACCCGCTGAGTTTATCCAGCTTTTTTTATGTCTACCTTCGATTTTCCAGCATCTGTAGTTCCTTCTTAAAGACAGAGACTGTGCACGGTAAGGGAATGAGGAGGGAGAGGGGGAAGAGTGTGGAGGGAGGGGGAGAGTGGGATGGGAGGGGGAGAGGGGTGGGGGGAGAGAGGGGAAAGAGTGTGGGGGGGGAGGGGGGGGAGAGAAGTGGAAGAGTGGGGAGGGAGGGAGGTAGGGAGGGGGAGAGGGGTAGCAGGAGTGGTGGAAGAGGGACAGGGGGAGGGGGTAGAGAGGGAAGGGGGGTGGGGGAGAGAGGGAAGGGGGGTGGGGGAGAGAGTGATGGGTGGGAGAGGGAGAGGGGTGAGGAGAGGGAAACATAGAAACTAAGTGCAGGAGTAGGCTATTTGTCCATTCGAGCCTGCACCACCATTCAATATGATCATGGCTGATCATCCAACTCAGTATCATGTACCTGCCTTCTCTCCATACCCCCTGATCCCTTTAGCCACAGGGGCCACATCTAACTCTCTCTTAAATACAGCCAATGAACAGGCCTCAACTACCTTCTGTGCCAGTGAATTGCAGAGATTCACCACTCTCTGTGTGAAAAATGTTTTTCTCATCTCGGTCGTAAAAGATTTACCCCTTATCCTTAAACTGTGACCCCTTGTTCTGGACTTCCCCAACATCTGGAACAATCTTCCTGCATCTAGCCTGTCCAACCCTTTAAGAATTTTGTAAGTTTCTATAAGATACCCCCTCACTTTTCTAAAATCTAGCGAGTACAAACCGAGTCTGGGGCTGATTCTACGGGTGAGATGCCAGTTTAAAAAAAAAAATTTGGTATTGGGCATAATACGGCATTGGGCATTGTGACATCACACAATGGAAACAAATCAAAATGCAGAAAGGCAGCCGGACGGCAGCCGGACGGTGGCACGAGAGTTTTATATATTAAACTAGACCAAGTGCAGACCCGTTGGGTCTGTTTCCCCAACGGGGGGGTGAGAAGAGGGGAGGGAGGGGAGAGGAGGAGGAGGAAACGGGATAGATTTGGGAGGGAAAGGAGAGCGGGGCAGGGGGTGAGAGATGGGGAGAGAGATGGGGAGAGAGATGTGGGGGAGGGGGAATGGGGAAGATGGGGAGGAGGGAGGGATGGGGAGAGGGGTGGGGGGAGAGAGGGGAAAGAGTGGGGAGGGAGAGTGAAGGGGACCTCAACTACCTTCTGAGGCAGAGAATTCCAGAGATTCACCACTCTCTGTGTGAAAAAATGTTTTTCTCATCTCTGTCCTAAAGGATTTCCCCCTTATCCTTATACTGTGACCCCTTGTTCTGGTCTTCCCCAACATCCGGAACAATCTTCCTGCATCTAGCCTGTCCAACCCCTTAAGAATTTTATACGTTTCTATAAGATACCCCCTCAATCTTCTAAAATCTAGCGAGTACAAGGCGAGTCTATCCAGTCTTTCTTCGTATGAAAATCCTGACATTCCAGGAATCAGCCTGGTGAACCTTCTCTGTACTCCCTCGATGGCAACAATGTATTTGAGCATTGGGCATTGTGACATCACACAATGGAACGTTCACCAGGGGCTGGGGCTCCTGCAAAGGCATATGTAAATGAATCCATTCCGATTGGACATATGTGACCATTGGGCATTGTGACATCACACAATGGAACGTTCACCAGGGGCTGGGGCTGGTGCTGCTTCTGTGGGTGAGAAGCCAGTTTATTTTTGAAATATTGGGGTGGGGGGGGGGGGGGGGAAGGATTTGATTAAAAACGTGTACTTGAACACGACGAAATGTAATGAGGGGCGGATACTTAGAAAGAAAAGTGAAATCTGTGACATTTCCCTTTTTAAGTATGCAGACGATATGGCCCTGGTGGCCCACATCAAGGATCACACTTCTCTGGCTGCCTACTATCAGCAGGTCAACACCCTGATGCTGTGGATCAAAGAGAGCTCTCTGGAGCTTAACATCTCCAAGACCAAGGAGCTGTGTTGTGGGGGGAGGCGAACATCTTCCCCCCAACCTCTCTTTGAACCTCTGAGGCTGAATGGGCAGACAGTTGAGCAGGTAGAGGCCTTTAGATACCTGAGCACAGAGATTGACACCCGCCTGTCCTTCTCCCAGCACACAGACTCTGTGTGCAAGAAGGCACAGCAACGCCTGTTCCTGCTGAGGAAACTCAGGAGCTTTGATGTCAGACAGGACATTTTAACAGCTGTCTATAAATCACTTATAGAATCTGTACTCACCTTTAACATCACATCCTGGTTCACCCTCACCTCTGTCAAAGACAAATCAAAGCTTTCCCGGATCATTAATCAAGCAAGCAAAATAACTGGCAAAACTCAAAATCAATTATCAGTACTCCACACCCAGGCAGTTAAAAGGAAAGCCAACCTCATTACACAGGATCCCACCCACCCCCTGCACAAGTCCTTCCAACTTCTGCCATCAGGCCGCCAATATAAAGTCCCCCTATCCAAGAAAAACATCCACAAAAACTCATTCATACCCATTGCCATAAACAGTTTAAATAAAAAATGAACAAGGGACAAATTAACCCTGACGCACTGTCACTTTACACGTGTCCACAACTTTTATCTTGTCTATATTTACAGTTTTTAATCTTTATACTTGCTTTTAAGATCTATACACACTGTGTGCTCGCAGAAATCTGTGTTGTATGACTGCTTATCAGTACATTGTCCTGGTTGTATGTTGAGCCACGTCAAAGAAGATTTTCTGTTACGACAGACAATAAAGTTTTCTGAATCTGAATCTGAATCTGAATCTGAATCTCTACCGAAATGGAAAAGATGTCGGCGATTCTGCGTCTGGTTTCGGAGTTGCAGTGAATCAAAGGAAGAAATGCAGCCGGCAGCCGTCCATGTAAATGGATCCATTCCGATTGGACATCTGCGAGCATTGGGCATTGTGATTGGACATCTGCAAGCATTGGGCATTGTGACATCACACGATGGAAACAAATCAAAAGGCAGAAAGGCAGCCGGACGGCAGCCGGACGGATGGCACGAGAGTTTTATATATGAACTAGACCAAGTGCAGACCCGTTGGGTCTGTTTCCCTAACGGCGTTTGCGGGGGGGGGGGGGGGGGGGCTGCGGCATCACACTCACATTAACCACCCCCCAAACACACAGGTGGGGGGAGGGGAGGTGAGAAGAGGAGAGGGAGGGGAGAGGAGGAGGAGGAAACGGGACAGATTTGGGAGGGAAAGGAGAGCGGGGTAGGAGGTGAGAGAGGGGGATGGGGAGAGAGACGTGGGGGAGGGGGGGATGGGGAGGGAGGGGAGGATGGAGGGAGGGGGAGAGGGGTGGGGGGAGAGAGGGGAAGGAGTGGGGAGACGAGGGGGAAGGGGGGAGAGAAGAGGAAGAGTGGGGAGGGAGGAGGAGAGGAAGGGGGAGTGATGGAAGAGGGACAGAGGGGAAGGGGGCGGGGGAGAGAGGGAAGGGGGTGGGGTAGAGAGGGAAGGGGGTGGGGGAGAGAGGGAAGGGGGGTGGGGGAGGGATGAGGAGAGGGAGAGGGGGAGAGTAGTGGGGAGGGAGGGGTAGCGGGAGTGGTGGAAGAAGGACGGGGGAGTGGTGGAAGAGGAACGGTAGGGGAAGGGGTGGGGGAGAGAGGGGAAGGGAAGGGAAGAGAGGGGTGGAGGGGGAAGAGGGCTGGGATAAGGGGAGAGAAGTGGAAGAGTGGGGAGGGAGGGGGAGGGGGAGTGGTGGAAGAGGGACAGAGCGGTATGGGGGAAGGGGGCGGGGGGAGAGAGGGAAGGGGGAGGGGAGAGGAGAGGAGGAGGAGGGAAAGGGACAGATTTGGGAGAGAAAGGACAGTGGGGTAGGGGGTGAGAGAGGGGGATGGGGAGAGAGATGTGGGGGAGGGGGGGATGGGGAGGGAGGGGAAGAGGGAGGGAGGGGGAGAGGGGTGCGGGGAGAGAGGGGAAAGAGTGTGGAGGGAGAGGAGGGGGTGGGGGGAGAGAAGTGGAAGAGTGGGGAGGGAGGAGGAGAGGGGTAGGGGGAGTGATGGAAGATGGACAGAGGGATAGGGAGAAGGGGGCGGGGGGAGAGAGGGAAGGGGGTGGGAGAGAGGGATGGGAGAGGGGTGAGGAGAGGGAGGGGGGAGGAGAGAAGGGGGAGAGAAGTGGAAGAGTGGGGAGGGAGGGAGGGGTAGAGGGGTAGCGGGAGTGGTGGAAGAGGGACGGGGGAATGGTGGAAGTGGAACAGAGGGGTAAGAGGAATGGGTGGGGGAGAGAGGGAAAGGGAGCGGAAGAGAGAGGGGTGGGGGTGGGAGAGGGGTGGGGTAAGGGGAGAGAAGTGGAAGAGTGGGGAGGGAGGGGTAGGGGGAGTGGTGGAAGAGGGACAGAGGGGTAGGGGAAGGGGGGAGAGAGGGAAGGGGGTGGGGTAGAGAGGGAAGGGGGGTGGGGGAGAGAGGGAGAGGGGTGAAGAGATGGAAACATAGAAACATAGAAATTAAGTGCAGGAGTAGGCCATTCGGCCCTTTGAGCCTGCACCACCATTCAATATGATCATGGCTGATCATCCAACTCAGCATCCTGTACCTGCCTTCTCTCCATACCCCCTGATCCCTTTAGCCACGAGGGCCACATCTAACTCCCTCTTAAGTTCCGATTGGACATCTGTGAACATTGGGCATTGTGACATCACACGATGGAATGTTCACCAGGGGCTAGGGCTGGTGCTGCTTCTATGGGTGAGAAGCCAGTTTATTTTTGAAATATTGGGGAGGATTTGATTAAAAACGTGTACTTAAACACGACGAAATGTAATGAGGAGCGGATACTTAGAAAGAAAAGTGAAATCTCTACCAAAATGGAAAAGATGTCGGCGATTCTGTGTCTGGTTTCGGAGTTGCAGTGAATCAAAGGAAGAAATGCAGCCGGCAGCCGTCCATGTAAATGGATCCATTCCGATTGGACATCTGCGAGCATTGGGCATTGTGACATCACACGATGGAAACTAATCAAAAGGCAGAAAGGCAGCCGGACGGACCGCAGGCGACAGGCACAGACTCTTATATAATAGATAGACTAGACCAAGTGCAGACCCGTTGGGTCTGTTTCCCCAACGGCGTTTGCGGGGGGGGGGGGGGGGGGGGTGAGAAGAGGGGAGGGAGGGGAGAGGAGGAGGAGGAAACGGGATAGATTTGGGAGGGAAAGGAGAGCGGGGTAGGGGGTGAGAGATGGGGAGAGAGATGTGGGGGAGGGGGGATGGGGAGGGATAGATAGATAGATAGATAGATAGATAGATAGATAGATAGATAGATAGATAGATAGATAGATAGATAGATAGATAGATAGATAGATAGATAGATAGATAGATAGATAGATAGATAGATAGATAGATAGATAGATAGATAGATAGAGCAAAGTACTTCTACTTTATGATCCAATAATTACTATCATATCATGTTATTTAATTCTTTGATTTTGTTTTGATACTCCGGTCAGCTTTTTCTTTTATTTATCCAGGTAGCCATGGAAGGGGTGTTAAAACTTTTCTAAGCAACTAATCAGCAATTCTTGTGATAATAGAATGTCAAAGATGCTGAACGTGGTTAATAATGTGTTTCTGGATGGTCAAATATCTCAACAGCTGACCATGCATGTTTCATGAACTTGGGATGTTGATGCAATCACTGAAACAAGTTGCGATAGAACAAATATTCATAGAATCATGAAGAGCAGAAACAAACACTCCAATCCACCGCATCCATACCACCGTGATGCCTATCTATGCTAATTCTATTTACCTCCACTAGGCTCATAATCCTCAACTTTCCTGTCCAAATTTCTCTTAAACATTGTAATTGCATCTACCGCTACTAACTGCTCTGGCAGCTCATTCCAGGTAAGCACCGATCCTCTGTGAAAAAACATGTCTCTCAGATCACCTTTAAATTTCTCCCCTCTTATCTTTAGTCTATACCCTCTTTGACTGTCCTATTCATCATTAGGTCTGTTTCCTGTAATGGAGTAATGGCTTGCAAACTCACCAAAATGATCTCTCAAAGATAACAAAAGCAAGTCCCAGTCCCCTTCTACTCTGTAGGGACTGAGTTAATTAAATATTTCGTGGGGAATTCAACAGCATTTACTGTAACCATTGCACTGAGTTCAGTTTTGTTGGACCTTAGAATCACACAGAACTTTCCCCTGGCTGAGAACACAAGGCAACAGCCAGAGAGTTTTGTCTTTGTGGGATATCACTTAAATCTCTTGTCAGAAAAGCCTTTGGCCTGAACTGGAAAGTATTCAGCAAAGGTTTACAAGAAAATAGCCAGGATATGAGGACCTGAGCTATAGGAAGATATTAGTCAGGCTAGGACTTTATTCCTTGGAGTGTAGAAAGTTGGGTTGATCTTGCAGGTGTGTAAAATTATGAGGGGGAATAGATAGGGTGAATGCACACTCATGCACAGTCTTGGCATGGATGAATTGGGCTGCAGGGGCAGTTGTTGCGCTGCATGACTCTATTTCCTACTAAGGGCCCTGTGTCACCCGCACCTTCCAATTCCAGATGCTTTTGTCCCTCCTGAATGATCTGGGCTGTTTTACCTCCCTGCAAGAAAACCAATAAAGCAGGTTGTTTTTTTGCAATCATATAAAACGTATTCAACGAGCAAGATACAAATAATATTTTATGTGTACATTTCTTAGTAATCTTGTTTCAGCGAGCAATTATGATTATGGATCCAGTTAGGGAGCGTTACTATTCCAGTTAGGGAATGTTAATTGCTTTGATATAGTTTAACTACAGATAAATCAGGTGAAAGGGTGAATTCTTCTTCCAAGGCCAGTCTCTGTCTCTGCCAGGATGCATCTTTTCAGCAACTAATACACAAGCACTGCTAATTAAACTTAATTTTGAATGCCAGCAGAAGGAAATTGATCGCCAACGCTGTAATGTTTTATACAGTAATATCGCATTCTACACATCTGAATTAAATGCAAGGTATCAATTTGAGAATCATCACACCTGTATCATGAAATCAAGGTCTCCGCTTTTGTGGAAAGGCCAGGGAGATTAGATTGGACCTATTTTAGCACAGAGCTGAACACTGTCTTTTCCTGTGTAAGAAGGAACTGCAGATGCTGGTAAAATCAAAGGTAGACACAAAATGATGGAGTAACTCAGCGGGTGAGGCAGCATCTATGGAGAGAAGGAATGGGCGATGTTTCGGGTCGATACCCTTCTTCAGACTAAGACTGAAGAAGGGTCTCAACCTGAAAACATCGCCCATTCCTTCTCTCTCCATAGATGCAGCCTCAACCGCTGAGTTAGGGGGCGCCGTCCTGTGTGGTACGGCTGCCGTCTTTCACTCTTTTCGTCTGCAGCTGTTCGTCTTTCACTCTTTTTTTTATTTTTAGTGAGTTTTAGTGTTTTGTTTTTGGAGTTCTAGTCTTTTTTATGTGGGGGGTGGGGGGGAGGATGGGGGAAACTACTTTTCAGGGTCCCTACCTGGTCGGAGAGGCAGCTTTTCTCCGGGCTGCACTTTCGACCCGTCCTTGCGGCCTACCAGCGGGCCTGGAGCAGCGTTTCCTGAGGGGACTGCCCAGAACCTCGGCTTCGGCGGCGGCACAGCGCTGGAGCGCTATTGCGGAGCGGGCGATGCCTTGCCCGGGTCGCCGCGCTGGAGCTCCGGTGAGCTGAAGACCGCGATAAAATCATCGCGGAGCTGCGGGTGGCGGCGCTGAACTTTACATCGGGAGCCTGGGATCTCTCAGCAAGATCACCAGTGGTGGAGCTCCATCCGGCGTGGCCTTGTCGGCTTTGGAAGCCGCGGTCACCGGTAAGGGAAGCAGCCGTTCCAGGGTTCCCAGGCCGCTGAGAGGATTCTCCTGACGCCGGAGCACCATCACCCGGCGAGAACGGCCTGGAACATCGGGCCTCCGTAAAGGCAACTGTGGAGGCCCCAATAGGCCCGACTATGGGTGGACATTGGATGGGGACTGGACTTTGTGCCTTCCCTCATAATGGGAACCATTGTGGGGGGATGTTTTTATGTTCAAATTTCTTTATTACTGTAATGTCTGTATTCTTTCTTTATGTGCTGCATGGCAAGAAGCATTTCACTACACCTAGGTGTATGTGACCAATAAAATAACCTTTGAACTCCAGCATTTTGTGTCTACCTGTCTTTTCCTGTTCATATAATCTTGATGGTGGGGCAGCAAGTGGATAAGCTGGTGTCTAAATGGATGTCCAGATTTCGACCACAGTTCTGGGCAGCCCCACAAGTGTTGCGTATCACTGACTTACACGAATTATACCCAAGTTTAAGACACAACACAGATAATGGATTGAACGTGGGACTGATTTTCATCTTGGTGTTACAGACTGCCCAGCTTTGTTGCATCATGTGTCTTTAACCTGCCAGGTTGCCCAGAGAGGTACATGTTGTGGTTCAACTTTACATTGAGTGTCTCGTCATGTTAATTATCAAGGGTAGAGGAAAACTAGGGAATGGTTGGCCTCTTGCCCAACACTAACAGCATCAAACTGGGAACCGAGTGGCGATCAGGTTGGCACCCACTGCATATAATAACTAATATAGAACTGCATGATACTAATACACTGGGTCATTATAAACTACAGCTGGACCTGCAAACTACTCTGGTGCACTAGGACCAGCCAAAGCCAACCTGCTGGGAATCAATGGCGTTGGTTCATGTACCAATGCAAAAGTGACGTTGACCTTTGTTAAAATGAGTTCTTTTTGCCAGTCTAATTCAAGAAAACTTGATTCAAACCATTGCTGCTAAAATCAATTCTTTATTCTGACAGCGCTGGATAATTCTTTAAACCTTCCAACACAGAGTTAGAAACTCTGGAGCAGGTCTAAAGAACTACTGACTTTGGCATAAATGTAACACATTATATAGGTAAAAGACAAGGATAGTACAAAAGGAGTAGCAAACTATTAATCAATCATTATGGTTTACCATACATTTAACTTATTTGCATTAACCAATAAACTAAATCCTTTCCATTGATTGACAACACATATAGTCACATGATTTTCCCTTTTCCAGCCCCTTTACAACCTTCTTCCCCTCTGTGGTTTCTTCAACCTCTTTGCTCAAAATCATTTTATTTCAATAAAGTAAAACCACAGATATAAAACTAATTCTCACAGAATACTTTTCAGAATATACACATAATATAGCAATCACACAACACATACATACAAAACATATTTTCACTTTTGGAAAAGAAAGTTATTTCTAAAACTTCCGATTTAAACAAAGTCTAATACTTACAATTGTAATTAAACACAATACACTTCACAATTAATTTCCTTACAACCACATAGTTAAAATACAGTTACTTATGGATTACAAAGATTAAAGATGAGTTTTGCCCCATTCTTACAAAGTGGTAAAGACTTAAGTTATTGCTAATCACACAATTCCCAACTCCAGCCACATTAAGGCCACTAATTGTCTTGATTGCTTCGTCCCAAGCTCGGGTCTAATTTCATTTTGTATTACAACCTCCCCCTTCTATCTCTGGAAGAAAATAATATAAAAGCCTCTTCACTAAAAGCATTCCTCACAACAAATGAAAGATTATCAAAGCAGAGTTACTTTCTCAGTTTCTGGTAACCATAAGAAATCCTTTAGCAAAGGTCACACAACCATCACCTATGCCTTATCTCTTATCCCAACATAAACACATTTAAACAGCACAAACCATCTCACAGACTAGTATCTACCCTTGGTGCCTACAATCCAACATAGGCAACCATAAATCGCCTTAAATGACACACCCAAACTCTGAGATGTGTCACAAAGGAAGAAGGATGGTGCCCATGTCATGGAGAAAGCCCATTAACAACCTCTATTATAAACACCAACCTAAACCATTACAACTTCTCACAGCATGATTATTGCTTCAAAGCAATAAATATAGATATGCCTATTCAGATCAACCTTTCCATGTTATGATAAGCCATCTGTTCTCCTGTGTGTGTGTTCTTTGTTCTTTATTTCTTTGTGGAGGCATGTATTTCTGAAAGCCCCAACTCCAAGCTCTCCTCTTGCAACTTAACACAAGTTCCTTAAGAACTTATCATTTGAGCAATTTTATTATATATTTCATCATTCCCTCTTCTGGTCATATTATGACCACTAATAGGATAATAACACAGCATAGATTCATCAGCATTGGCTTATTAGTCATCCAAGTTTATTCCTAACCTCAGATGCTTTATAGCCCCCAAAACCCGGACCACTTAGGTCGACAGGTTGGCTTGTTGACACCAATGCTGTTCCCTACTTCTCGGCTGTGCTTCATACCCTAGCCCTTAGGGTGCTCAACTATTCTAGGCTTCATACCACTAGTCCATCTCCAATTTATTCATTCTAATACATTTATCTTCTAACAATTCTTTTTCAACCTGCGCATTTACCATCCTTTCAACATCCTCATCCTTCAACATTGGAATTTCTTCTTCTTCTAGATGTTGCAATAATATTTTCTCACCAGTTTCCACATTACCCAAGGCTGTCATTAGTCTAGCACTAATAATCTAACAATAACAATTCCCACGAACAAACACAAAACCACTATTGCTGCTCATATGGCCATACCAATGATCCAATTCTATAACCATATAACAATTACAGCACGGGAACAGGCCATATCAGCCTTCCTAGTCCCATCTACCTGCACTCAGACCATAACCCTCCATTCCTTTCCCGTCCATATACCTATCCAATTTATCTTTAAATGATAAAATCGAACCTGCCTCCACCACTTCCACTGGAAGCTCATTCCACACAGCTACCACTCTCTGAGTCCCCCTCATGTTACCCCTAAACTTCTGTCCCTTAATTCTCAAGTCTTGCCCTCTTGTTTGAATTTTCCCTACTCTCAATGGGAAAAGCTTATCCACGTCAACTCTGTCTATCCCTCTCATCATTTTAAAGACCTCTGTCAAGTCCCCCCTTAACCTTCTGCGCTCCAAAGAATAAAGACCTAAATTGTTCAATCTTTCTCTGTAACTTAGTTGCTTAAACCCAGGCAACATTTTAGTAAATCTCCTCTGTACTCTCTCTATTTTGTTGACATCCTTCCTATAATTAGGCGACCAAAATTGTACATTGCGTAGCCTCACAACCCGGGTAAGAATGCTCATTGTCACGAGGTAGTGGCAAACAGTTAGCCGGTGGGGCTAAGGTCTCATCATAAGGGATGGTGACAGTTACTAACAGTTGACATATTACTAACCGTTCAGTCCTCCTCCCTTCTGGAGACACTGCAAATAGGCTATTGACTGATTTCATAGCAGGGTCACACACAGTTTGTCCTTTACCAAATAATTCATTATGGGCTTGTCCAAACATGATAGACTCTCTTTCTTCCAATGCCCGTTTTTACTGTCTCTTTTGCTCATGTCCTTTCTTCTGTAACCAAAGGTATACCTCTAATGCTTCTCGATAGCATAGTCCATCATACAAATGTCCCTTTGCCGAGTTTTCTTCCAAGGGATTCCGTCTGCAGAAAAAGTCAAACTTGCACCCTCGAAACTAACAGGGTAATTCCCACAGGTGTCGGTTATCTAAGTCTACCTGCCGATCGGGCTGACGCAGTATCCCATTGCAATAGTCAATCTTGGTGACATTTCAGATTCCAAAGGCATCCGGGCCATTGCACTGTACCACATCTCCTTTGCAGAGGTGAAAGATTCTGCTTAATTGTCCCAGGACACATCGTCAAATTTTTCCTTCATTTCCCTCCATCTGTTGTAGCATCAGGATGCAGAGCAGGATGAATCGCCTCATTTTAATTTATCTGGAATAAGCAAAGGCTCACAAAAAGCTCATTTCTTACTTAATTAGCTTAAACAACTATTCACTCAATTTAAACGTCCTTCAGTCAGTCAGTCCAGTAATCAGTCTCATATTCGTAACCATATGGCAAAATAAGGATTCAAAAACTAAACTTATTAAGATTCAAAACTAAACTTATAATGATACAACTAAACTTATAATGATACAACTTCCAAGCAAAGCAGAAATGTAAAAACTAAAAAACTCTTGAGTTGAAAATAAAATTACTCTTCTTCCCCCCCTTTTGATTGGGCTCCCCAATCAATTTGCAGTGGTGCAGATGAACCCATGCAGCACGACCCTCGACCTTGGCAGCGGTCGGAGTGGTGAGGATGACCTAGAAGGGACCATCCCAATGTGGGTCCAAGTGCTTACGCATCCAGTTCCTGATCAGCACATAGTAGGTATGTTGCAAAGCCTACCTGAAGCGTCGCTGAAAATCTGTCGCTGCGGGTGTGCGCGATTTTGGCGCCGTTTAGAGGGGGGCGGGTTTAAAACGCGATTTTCTCTAGGCTGTTCAAATCGAAGATGTTCAGCCTAGTTAATTATTAACGAAAAATTGCTGGAAGACCCCGTCGCAAAAGCTATTATTAGTTTTAAAGGCCTCGTATAATAGTTATAGTAGTTTAAAAATCAACCTCTAAACCCGCGACCACCGACAGCCGTCAGGGTCCCATAGAGCAAACCACAGAAGGTATGTAGCTTATTTTTACATTAAAAAGGGCTTCTTAAGATCCCTTTATACAAAGTTTAATATTGCGAGAAGCTCATTTTGAGCCCATTATATCCCGCAGTATTTTTCTGGGCATTTGAGGGCACAAATCTACCGCAATGTGAACGTTCTAAACCAGCGCGTTCACAGGATCCCACTAGAAAGCTGATTTAAAATGGACTTTAATTTACAGCAATTGAACACTAATTTCCTTCCATTTGGCCTATAAATTAATGTAAATGAGATTTAAAAATCATGTTTTATTGTGAATTATTTATGAATATTATTTGCACACTTAGGCTATTTAAAAATGTTAATCATTTATTAAGAAATGGATAGATGTTTAGATCTAGTAATTGAAGTTTGAAATTAGCTACACTTGGGTAACTAACTAATTATATGCTTTAATTTCAGGTCATCCAAGTAAGATTATTTTATATTTGTTTCAGAATGGTTCAATCTATGATAACTGAAAATTTCATTCAGTTCTCTTAATTTTTAAGAAAGTTATGGGCTTTTGACTGTCCACGATCACAGCTTTTTTGTTACGTCCATAGAAAATCAATAGGGAACAAGATGCTAATTTCCGAGTATGAAAATGGCCATAACTTTTTAAATACATGAGATATGAAAGTGAATTAGGTGTCAAATTAAACTTCTTTTTATGCTTTATCTGATGGGATAAATTACAGACTTGATTTTTTAAATCTCAAAATTTTGTAACATTGCTACACATAGCAACCTGGCTCAGTATTAGATGGAACTTTGAGTGCTGGTGCCACACCATATGCAACCCTGACCTGTAAATAAGTAGTTCGCAAAGCACAGGTTAGAGTTAATACATAGGATTTCCGCAGGCGTTATTCTTGCTGTACCAGATGGATTGGTCTGTATTCTTATTCTGCCCATCTTCTATAGTTCTCCATACTATCCAATACACTGTCTGTTTCTGAAAATTTCAGCAAACAATCCAATCAATCCACTTTGAAATCTCAGCTGGATTGTCACATAATACTGTTTGCATCTTAAAAACAGGTAAAATACGACGGATTAAAATAAACCCAACAAACTTTCAATTTTTCTGTCAAACAGGAGTGATCAAAGATGTTATATTCCAGTGATTTAGCAAAAGATCACTTTAACTCATGACTAACCCATTATCAATCAGTTGCCTTCTTCCCTGGCTCCATTGATTTATTATTAACCTCACAGCCGAGGGTAGCTGTAAAAAACTTCACCCCCCTGCTTACAGTTTTTTTAAAGGGACACACACCTACACTTATAACATGTGATTTACAACAAATAAAAGACTTAACTTCAGCATTCATTCAAAAACCATAATGCTACCACCCACATGAGAGGCGTTTACACTAATTATTCATTTACTAAAAACATAAATAATTACAAAAACATACTTATAACACTGACATCTTTCCAACTCAATGTAGTCCATTTGAAAGGTCTCAAAGGGACCTGCTGGTAAAGGAGTCTTAACTGGTTCACAGGGCAAGCCTTTACCTGGATTATGCTGCTAGCAAATCAGACATCGCTGGCTGATACGCTGGGACAAGTCAGAAGTTTCAGATGCCACCAGGTCTCTAAAAGCATATCACTTACAGCCTTGGTCCCACAATGAGTTGCAAAGTGTACAAATTCAATAACCCACAACGCAAGCTCATCAGACATGCAAGTCTGTCTGGCAGGCGTAACCCATAAGCTAGTGACAGGATCGTACAGACAACCCTGGTCCTGTCACAGCTGTTTTACCTTTGCAGGAGCGTCCTCCTGTATTTGAAGTACTTCTTGGATGGTTGGCATTCCTTTTTTCGAGGGAGACTTATTCCTAGTATAATTTTTAGTCTGCCTCATCATGTGGGGCCCAACAATTTGGTGACTCCTAAAAGCTTTCTTAGCCGCCTCGTCGGCAAGGCGATTTCCTATGTCTCTGGGGCTTTAACCTATAGTATGGACTCTAACTTTGGCACCAGCATGCTGACTGGGTAACTGAATGGCCTGTAGTAAATTAGAAATCAATTTTTGTGAGACATCACTGCCCCTGAAGAGGTTAGAACCCCCCCTCTTACATAATTGTCCATATCATGGACCACTCCAACAGCATATTGGGAGTCTGTGTAAATATTTACAGTAAGTCCTTTGGCCAGGGTGCAGGCTCTAGTCAGCGCAAATAGTTCGGCTTGCTCACATTCGTTATTTTTTCTAACCTTTACCTGGGTTTCTCTGTCTCCAATAGGACAGTTTTTCCAAAAGGCTTTCACAGCTCTTGACATGCGGGCCGGTGAAGACTCTGACCAATCCACATTATTGGTTTTAATAGCCATTGGGACGCTGGAAGGCAAACAGTTCATAACCATAGCACAAAACTGTGGCCAGTCATTAATTTGCTGATACTGAGTGTCACCCGATTGGTTACCGTAGATGGTTTTAAACCTTTCCAGAAAATCTTCTGCAGCTTCTCCTTCCTCTGGTTTCATATCCAAAACCTTTCGATTGGCTGCTGGAGAGTGAGGCCCACGGCTGCCAACATAAGCTGTAATCGATCCTCTTTGTTACCTGCCCCTGGGTGTGCCGCCACTAGGGCTGCATGGTTGTTATAGGTTAAATGAACCAAGAATCTGGCTTGGTGCACTATCGATTTCTGATTCTGTCCTAGGTAAATTTGGTTAAATTCCTGTCACCACTGACTGGGGCTCAGACTTTTCTGATTTTCCCATGCCTCCCTTTCGCCTCCCTCTGCTAATTGAAGGCCAACCATTTAAACTGTGCAGTCCCTTTTTTTTTTTAACCTTTTTCCTTCTCTCTCTCTTTCTCCTGTCGTTTATTCCTTTTGTGTGCACACTCTCGTCTCAATACCTCAACATTAAATTTATATCTAATTCCTCCTCACGCCAATTTCGCCATAATTCAATCAATTTATTACTACTATATTCACAAACACTTATTCCATACACAGTATTAATATTCTTACACTTTATTCTTACAGCAATATAATAATGACGTTAACGTTATACTATTTCTTATTTAGCATCCATGGATTTTCACTGGATCCGAATTCAATTGTTTTTAATTACTTCGCACCATTCCAAATGGTCGAGATTAATTTAGCACTGTCAGTGTTTAGCCGACCCTGTTTCCAAATCTTTAACTATCTCCTGCTATTCCAAATTGTCAGGATAAATTTATCCAGTTCAGCCATCATTTACCATTGATCATTCCCAATGAATCATTCCCAATGACTAAGTCTCCCCATTCCCAATGGACGAGTCTGTTCAAAAGTCTATCTTACCAATCAACAAGGTTTGTTAGACTGACCTGATTCTGTCAGGATCCCGTTCAACACAAGAATGAAGGGTCGACTACGTAGCGATATACGGAGAAGAGGAAAACAGAGTGGTGTTTAACTACTCACTTCTGCTTGGCCAATTCCTCTGATCCAATCAGTGCGCAGTTTGACGCTTATTTTCGTTCCTCGTGTTGTCGGTGAACCGTCTGAATCCCATCCTCGTCGCCAAATGTTAAAATGAGTTATTTTTGCCAGTCTAATTCAAGAAAACTTGATTCAAACCATTGCTGCTAAAATCAATTCTTTATTCTGACAGCACTGGATAATTCTTTAAACCTTCCAACACAGAGTTAGAAACTCTGGAGCAGGTCGAAAGAACTACTGACTTTGGCATAAATGTAACACATTATATAGGTAAAAGACAAGGATAGTACAAAAGGAGTAGCAAACTATTAACCAATCATTATGGTTTACCTGCAGCTGTCTGTCTTTTCATCTTTTTTTTTTTTTTTTTAGTTAGTTAAAGTGTTTTTGTTTCTGGAGTTCTAGACTTTTATATGTGGGGGGTGGGGGGGGGGGGGAAGGGGGAAACTACCTTTCAGGGTCCCTACCTGGTCGGAGAGGCAGCTTTTCTCCGGGCTGCAGCTTCGACCCGTCCTCGCGGCCTACCAGCGGGCCTGGAGCGGCGTTTCCTGTCGGGCACTGCCCAGAACCACGGCTTCGGCAGCGGCACAGCGCTGGAGCGCTATCGTGGAGCGGGCGATGCCTTGCCTGGGTCGCCGTGCTGGAGCTCCGGTGAGCTGAAGACCGCCGAGTACAACATCACGGAGCTGCGGGTTTGAGGAGCGGCCAGCTGCGGGCGGCGGCGCAGAATTGTACACCGGGAGCCTGGGATCTCGCGACGAGATCGCCAGTTGTGGAGCTCCAACCGGCGCGGCCTTGTTGGCTTCGGAAGCCGCGGCCTCCAGTACGGAAGCGGCCGTTCCAGGTGTCCCAAGCCGCTGCGAGGATTCTCCCGACGCCGGAGCAACATCACCCGGCGAGAACGGCCAGGAACATCGGGCCTCCGTAGAGGCAACTGTGGAGGCCTCAATGGGCCCGACTATGGGTGAACTGGGGTTGGGGACTGGACTTTGTGCCTTCCCTCATGGTGGGAGCCATTGTGGGGGGATGTTCTTTATGTTTAATCTCTTATTAATGTTATGTCTGTATTCTTTCTTTATGTGCTGCACTGGCAAGAAGCATTTCACTACACCTAGGTGTATGTGACTAATAAATAACCTTTGACTTTTGACTTTTGACTTTGACCATACATTTAACTTATTTGCATTAACCAATAAACTAAATCCTTTCCATTGATTGACAACACGTATAGTCACATGATTTTCTCTTTTCCAGCCCCTTTACAACCTTCTTCCCCTCTGTGGTTTCTTCAACCTCTTTGCTCAAAATCATTTTATTTCAATAAAGTAAAACCACAGATATAAAACTAATTCTCACAGAATACTTTTCAGAATATACACATAATATAGCAATCACACAACACATACATACAAAACATATTTTTACTTTTGGAAAAGAAAGTTATTTCTAAAACTTCCGATTTAAACAAAGTCTAATACTTACAATCGTAATTAAACACAATACACTTCACAATTAATTTCCTTACAACCACATAGTTAAAATACAGTTACTTATGGATTACAAAGATTAAAGATGAGTTTTGTCCCATTCTTACAAAGTGGTAAAGACTTAAGTTATTGCTAATCACACAATTCCCAACTCCAGCCACATAAAGGCCATTAATTGTCTTGATTGCTACGTCCCAAGCTCGGGTCTAATTTCATTTTGTATTACAACCTCCCCCTTCTATCTCTGGAAGAAAATAATATAAAAGCCTCTTCACTAAAAGCATTCCTCACAACAAATGAAAGATTATCAAAGCAGAGTTACTTTCTCAGTTTCTGGTAACCCTAAGAAATCCTTTAGCAAAGGTCACACAACCATCACATATGCCTTATCTCTTATCCCAACATAAACACATTTAAACAGCACAAACCATCTCACAGACTAGTATCTACCCTTGGTGCCTACAATCCAACATAGGCAACCATAAATCGCCTTAAATGACACAGCCAAACTCTGATATGTGTCACAAAGGAAGAAGGATGGTGCCCATGTCATGGAGAAAGCCCATTAACAACCTCTATTATAAACACCAACCTAAACCAACTACTACTTCTCACAGCATGATTATTGCTTCAAAGCAATAAATATAGATATGCCTATTCAGATCAACCTTTCCATGTTATGATAAGCCATCTGTTCTCCTGTGTGTGTGTTCTTTGTTCTTTATTTCTTTGTGGAGGCATGTATTTCTGAAAGCCCCAACTCCAAGCTCTCCTCTTGCAACTTAACACAAGTTCCTTAAGAACTTATCGTTTGAGCAATTTTATTATATATTTCCTCACCTTCACCCACTCAACAAAATGGATTCCGTTGATTGATGTGAAATGGATGTTCAACTATGTATTTGTAAATGATGGAAAGACCACGGATCTCGAGTTTAAGTCATCTTTAATTATAACATATAGCAGAGCGGTACAGCAAGTTGTTAGTTCATCACTACTGCTTCCAAGACTACTTAATGTAGGAAGTGGGTGTTAATATAAAGTGGACAGTAAGGTGGGGTTAATGATGCTACATTATTCTGATTGGTTCACATGCAATAACCAATCTACAGGATTGATCACCAAATAAGTAGAGGGTTAAAAATGAGAATTTGGGAAGATTATGCTGATTTTGTTTTCTGGATAAAGCAGATTGTTTACTTCAAAACATTAGTACTGCACTAAAGAAAGGCTGACGTCATCAATGACTTCCAGTTGATTAATCTGGTTCAGGGGCTCCAGCCTGTGGTTGTAGTTGAAGAGGTGCCTTCCATTGACAGAGACTGCGTAGCAGCTTGATTGAACCATGATCTGCACCTGCCAAGAAAGAATTACAGATAAATCATAAAGGTCTTTAACTTAAAGAACATTTTCTTGAGAAAGAAAGAACTGCAGATGCTGGAATTTGGAACAAAACACAGAGTGCTGTAATAGCTGAGCAGGTCAAGCAGCATCTGTGAAGGGAACCCTTCTTCAGACTTTGAGTCCGAAGAAGGGTTCCAACCCTAAACATTGTTCGCAGACGGCACCACTGCAGTTGCAGTTGAACGTCGCAGCGGCCTCTGCAGTCCGTCTGTCGTTTTTTAATTTTTGTCTCGTTTGAATGTAGTTTAAAGAGTTTTTTTTTAAACTGGGTATGTGTGTGGGGGGCGGGGGGTGGGGAAACTTTTAAAATATTTCCCCTGCACGGAGAGCCCGACCTTTTCTCTGTCGGGTCTCCGTTGTCGTTGGGGCCTAGCACCGTGGAGCGGCCTCCAACCGGAACGACCTGGGGCTCCAGTCGCGGAGCTGCGGACCCACTTACCATCATGGAGCTGGCCGAGTTCGGAGCGGGAGGAGCAGTGTTGGCGCGCTGCTGCGACCCGACCCCGGATATTCGGAGGCTCCAACCGCAGGTCTGGTGGACGGTGACACCGGGAGCCCGCGGGTCCCTGCTGGGAGACCGCTTTTCGGGGCTTCCGCAACGGCGACTTCTCCCGCCCGAGTTGCGGAGTTGAAAATTACCTGGAGCGGGGCCTTACATCGCCCGGCGCAGCTTTAACGGCCGTGGGACTTGTTAGTGCACGCCGGGGGCTCTAACACCTAGACCCGGAGCACGGCCTTGCATCACCCAGCGCAGTTTTAATGGCCGCGGGACACTTACCATCACCCGCCGGGGGCTTTGACTCTGACATCGGGAGGAGAATGAGGAGTGCAGGGGAGAGATAAGACTTTGCCTCCATCACAGTGAGGAGGAGATTCACTGTGACGGATGTTTGTGTAAATTGTGTTGTGTCTTGGTTCTTTTTCTTGTGTGTATGACTGCAGAAACCAAATTTCGTTTGAACCTCAATGAGGTTCAAATGACAACAAATAAATTGTATCAATTGTATCATGCATCAGTAGGCCGGATAACAAATACTGACGAGACTGAGTACAGGAAGGAGTTTGAGAACCTCGTAACCTGGTGCCTAGACAACGACCTTTCCCTCAATGTCAGCAAGACAAAGGAGGTTGTGATCGACTTCAGGAAGCAATGCGGTACACCTACATTGACGACGCCAAATTAGAAAAGGTTGAAAGCTTCAAGTTCTTAGGAGTAAATATCAACAGCAACATGCCCTGGTCCAGGCATATCGAAGCAATGACCAAGATAGCACACCAACGCCTCTACATCCTTAGAAGGCTTAGGATGTTCGGCATGTCCCCAACATCTCTAACCAGTTTCTACTGATGAGTCATAGAAAACATTTTATCAGGGTGCACCACAGCATGGTTTGGGAACAGCTACATCCGAGACCGCAACAAATTGCAGAGAATTGTGGATGCAGCCCAGACCATTACCCAAACCAACCTCCCTTCCATTGACTCCATTTATACTTCGCACACTGCCTTGGCCAGGCCACCGGCATATTCAAGGATCAGTCTCATCCCAGTCACTCCCTCTTCAACCCTCTGCCAATGGGCAAAAGATACAGATACAGATACAAAAGATACAGAAGTGTGTAAAACGAATACCGCCAGATTCAGGAATAGTTACTTCCCAGCTGTTATCAAATAATTGAACCTTCTGATCACGAACTAGAGTGCGGTCCAGAACTACTATCTACCTCATTGGAGACCCCTCAGACTATCTTCAATCTGACTTTACTGAACTGTATTTGAATTTCACCAAATGTTATTCCCTTTATCCTGTATCTGTACACTGTGGATGGCTTGATTGTGATCATGTTTGACTGAACGTTATTGACTTCCACCACAGTGAAGAATGTTGATTCCACTGTGGTGGATGTTCATGTTATATTCTATTGTGTATTGTGCTCTTTTTGATTATGTGGTAAATCAAATTGCACTGTACCTTAATGGGCGCAATAAATGTGAAATTCAACTTGAACTTGATGTTTAGTCTTTCCGCTGACTGGGTGGCACTCAACAACAAAAACCGAGAACAAAGTGGACTGTTCACTGAGAACACAGGGGGACCTAGCAGGGGACTGCCGAGACTGTCGGGGGACCCAGTGAGGGGGCCACATGCAACCGCAAGCTTGGTTCAGATGGCACAATGGGCTAAGTGTTCGGCTGGCAACCGGAAGGTAGCTGGTTCGAATCCCGCTTGGAGTGCATACTGTCGTTGTGTCCTTGGGCAAGACACTTCACCCACCTTTGCCTGTGTGTGTCCTTGGGCAAGACACTTCACCCACCTTTGCCTGTGTGTGTGGATGTAATTATGTGAAGCACTTTGGGGTCAATGCAAGTTGACTAAAAATGTGCTATATAAATAAAGACATTTAATTTAATTTAATTTGGTTCGCCACTGCAAAAAGGTAAGACTGGTCATTGAACTTTTTGTAACTTTGTTGGCATCAGAAACATGGCAACACTTTGTGAGATCTACCATATGATTTTACCAAAGTGTATGTAAAACAAATAATTTCACTGTACCTAGGTAGAAGTGGCAATTAAGTGTCATGGAATCATTGACTGAATCTCATTCAATTTCTGCTACTAATAACCAAAATGCCATGGTGAGATATGAAGAATGATCTCTTAGTTTAGTTCAGAGATACAGCATGGAAACAGCCCCTCTGAGTCCATGCCAACCATCGATCACCAGTTCTATGTTATCTCACTCTCTCATCCACTTCCTACACACACACACACACATGGGGCAATTTACAGATATCAATTAATCTACAAACACATAATACTTGGGATGTGGGGGGGAAACCAGAGCACCCAGAGGAAACCCACAAGGTTAAAGGGATAAGGTGCAAACTCTGCATGGATAGCACCTGAGGTCGGGATAGAACCCAGATCTTCGGTGCTATGAGGCAGCAGCTCTACTAGCTGCACCAGTGTGATGCCCTTTTTATTTGTGACAATCGCACAAGGACTACCGTTTCACGTTAAATACCGTAAGGACACGGTTACCACACTCTGGATATCTTTCCCGAGCTGGAAATAGTCAACAACAGCGTAACCAGGGTAAAAGCTGCTGACTCGAGGGCAGCCGCCTAATCTACAGCATGCCTGCAAACTCCGAGCCTGGGTCCTGCCCAGGAGGATGACGTACCTCAAACGTCTGGCCAGGCACAAATGGGTGGAAGGGCAAAGCTCGCTCCTCTGTACCCCATTCCTGCTGGATTCTGCTGTTCCGCACCACAACTTTTTCATTGAATCTTTGACCGATGTGCAGGGCAATGTTATCCCAGCAGTTCGCCATCAGATTAATGGAAAACCTTGAAAAAAAGAAAACATCCATGACGGTAAGTAATTTGGTTTGAGGACATTAGTAATTTGTTCCATTAGACATTTGTTCCAGGTGTCAACTGCTCTACATCGGTGAGACCAAGCGTAGGCTTGGCGATCGCTTCGCCCAACACCTCCACTCACTTCGCAATAACCAACCTGATCTCCCGGTGGCTCAGCACTTCAACTCCCCCTCCCATTCCGAATCCGACCTTTCTGTCCTGGGCCTCCTCCATGGCCAGAGTGAGTCCCACCGCAAATTGGAAGAGCAGCACCTCATATTTCGCTTGGCGAGTTTACATCCCAACATTGATCTCCAATTTCA